>NW_026989828.1:0-100519 GCF_036321535.1 Camelus dromedarius
CTCAGTCTGTTTCCTAGTGCCGGTTTGAAGTTCCTGCAGTTTTCACTGTAAAACCGAGTTGGAGCTTGTACCTCCCCATATATATGTATGGAATGGAGTTTGCAACTGAAAAGAAACTTTGTGTTCCCAACAAGCTAGGTGAAGGACGGCTTTCACACACACTTATCTCTCAGAACTGAGCAAGTGGAGAGACGTTCGTTCATCTAGCACCAAGGGAACGGGTTGCAGGAGGCACTTTTTCTCTGCTTTCTCAGACTGTTTCCTAGTGCCGGTTTGAAGTTCCTGCAGTTTTCACTGTAAAACCGAGTTGGAGCTTCTACCTCCAAATATATATGTATGGAATGGAGTTTGCAACTGAAAAGAAACTTTGTGTTCCCAACAAGCTAGGTGAAGGACGGCTTTCACACACACTTATCTCTCAGAACTGAGCAAGTGTAGAGACGTTCGTTCATCTAGCACCAAGGGAACGGGTTGCAGGAGACACTTTTTCTCTGCTTTCTCAGTCTGTTTCCTAGTGCCGGTTTGAAGTTCCTGCAGTTTTCACTGTCAAACCGAGTTGGAGCTAGTACCTCCCCATATATATGTATGGAATGGAGTTTGCAACTGAAAAGAAACTTTGTGTTCCCAACAAGCTAGGTGAAGGACGGCTTTCACACACACTTATCTCTCAGAACTGAGCAAGTGGAGAGACTTTAGTTCATCTAGCACCAAGGGAACGGGTTGCAGGAGACACTTTTTCTCTGCTTTCTCAGTCTGTTTCCTAGTGCCGGTTTGAAGTTCCTGCAGTATTCACTGTAAAACCGAGTTGGAGCTAGTACCTCCCCATATATATGTATGGAATGGAGTTTGCAACTGAAAAGAAACTTTGTGTTCCCAACAAGCTAGGTGAAGGACGGCTTTCACACACACTTATCTCTCAGAACTGAGCAAGTGGAGAGACGTTCGTTCATCTAGCACCAAGGGAACGGGTTGCAGGAGACACTTTTTCTCTGCTTTCTCAGTCTGTTTCCTAGTGCCGGTTTGAAGTTCCTGCAGTTTTCACTGTAAAACCGAGTTGGAGCTAGTACCTCCCCATATATATGTATGGAATGGAGTTTGCAACTGAAAAGAAACTTTGTGTTCCCAACAAGCTAGGTGAAGGACGGCTTTCACACACACTTATCTCTCAGAACTGAGCAAGTGGAGAGACGTTCGTTCATCTAGCACCAAGGGAATGGGTTGCAGGAGGCACTTTTTCTCTGCTTTCTCAGACTGTTTCCTAGTGCCGGTTTGAAGTTCCTGCAGTTTTCACTGTAAAACCGAGTTGGAGCTTCTACCTCCAAATATATATGTATGGAATGGAGTTTGCAACTGAAAAGAAACTTTGTGTTCCCAACAAGCTAGGTGAAGGACGGCTTTCACACACACTTATCTCTCAGAACTGAGCAAGTGTAGAGACGTTCGTTCATCTAGCACCAAGGGAACGGGTTGCAGGAGACACTTTTTCTCTGCTTTCTCAGTCTGTTTCCTAGTGCCGGTTTGAAGTTCCTGCAGTTTTCACTGTCAAACCGAGTTGGAGCTAGTACCTCCCCATATATATGTATGGAATGGAGTTTGCAACTGAAAAGAAACTTTGTGTTCCCAACAAGCTAGGTGAAGGACGGCTTTCACACACACTTATCTCTCAGAACTGAGCAAGTGGAGAGACGTTAGTTCATCTAGCACCAAGGGAACGGGTTGCAGGAGACACTTTTTCTCTGCTTTCTCAGTCTGTTTCCTAGTGCCGGTTTGAAGTTCCTGCAGTATTCACTGTAAAACCGAGTTGGAGCTAGTACCTCCCCATATATATGTATGGAATGGAGTTTGCAACTGAAAAGAAACTTTGTGTTCCCAACAAGCTAGGTGAAGGACGGCTTTCACACACACTTATCTCTCAGAACTAAGCAAGTGGAGAGACGTTCGTTCATCTAGCACCAAGGGAACGGGTTGCAGGGTACACTTTTTCTCTGCTTTCTCAGTCTGTTTCCTAGTGCCGGTTTGAAGTTCCTGCAGTTTTCACTGTAAAACCGAGTTGGAGCTTGTACCTCCCCATATATATGTATGGAATGGAGTTTGCAACTGAAAAGTAACTTTGTGTTCCCAAAAAGCTAGGTGAAGGACGGCTTTCACACACACTTATCTCTCAGAACTGAGCAAGTGGAGAGACGTTCGTTCATCTAGCACCAAGGGAACGGGTTGCAGGAGACACTTTTTCTCTGCTTTCTCAGTCTGTTTCCTAGTGCCGGTTTGAAGTTCCTGCAGTTTTCACTGTAAAACCGAGTTGGAGCTAGTACCTCCCCATATATATGTAAGGAATGGAGTTTGCAACTGAAAAGAAACTTTGTGTTCCCAACAAGCTAGGTGAAGGACGGCTTTCACACACACTTATCTCTCAGAACTGAGCAAGTGGAGAGACGTTCGTTCATCTAGCACCAAGGGAACGGGTTGCAGGAGACACTTTTTCTCTGCTTTCTCAGTCTGTTTCCTAGTGCCGGTTTGAAGTTCCTGCAGTTTTCACTGTAAAACAGAGTTGAAGCTTGTACCTCCCCATATATATGTATGGAATGGAGTTTGCAACTGAAAAGAAACTTTGTGTTCCCAACAAGCTAGGTGAAGGACGGCTTTCACACACACTTATCTCTCAGAACTGAGCAAGTGGAGAGACGTTCGTTCATCTAGCACCAAGGGAACGGGTTGCAGGAGACACTTTTTCTCTGCTTTCTCAGTCTGTTTCCTAGTGCCGGTTTGAAGTTCCTGCAGTTTTCACTGTAAAACCGAGTTGGAGCTAGTACCTCCCCATATATATGTATGGAATGGAGTTTGCAACTGAAAAGAAACTTTGTGTTCCCAACAAGCTAGGTGAAGGACGGCTTTCACACACACTTATCTCTCAGAACTGAGCAAGTGTAGAGACGTTCGTTCATCTAGCACCAAGGGAACGGGTTGCAGGAGACACTTTTTCTCTGCTTTCTCAGTCTGTTTCCTAGTGCCGGTTTGAAGTTCCTGCAGTTTTCACTGTAAAACGGAGTTGGAGCTTGTACCTCCCCATATATATGTATGGAATGGAGTTTGCAACTGAAAAGAAACTTTGTGTTAACAACAAGCTAGGTGAAGGACGGCTTTCACACACACTTATCTCTCAGAACTGAGCAAGTGGAGAGACGTTAGTTCATCTAGCACCAAGGGAACGGGTTGCAGGAGACACTCTTTCTCTGCTTTCTCAGACTGTTTCCTAGTGCCGGTTTGAAGTTCCTGCAGTTTTCACTGTAAAACCGAGTTGGAGCTTCTACCTCCAAATATATATGTATGGAATGGAGTTTGCAACTGAAAAGAAACTTTGTGTTCCCAAAAAGCTAGGTGAAGGACGGCTTTCACACACACTTATCTCTCAGAACTGAGCAAGTGGAGAGACGTTCGTTCATCTAGCACCAAGGGAACGGGTTGCAGGAGACACTTTTTCTCTGCTTTCTCAGTCTGTTTCCTAGTGCCGGTTTGAAGTTCCTGCAGTTTTCACTGTAAAACCGAGTTGGAGCTAGTACCTCCCCATATATATGTATGGAATGGAGTTTGCAACTGAAAAGAAACTTTGTGTTCCCAACAAGCTAGGTGAAGGACGGCTTTCACACACACTTATCTCTCAGAACTGAGCAAGTGGAGAGACGTTCGTTCATCTAGCACCAAGGGAACGGGTTGCAGGAGACACTTTTTCTCTGCTTTCTCAGTCTGTTTCCTAGTGCCGGTTTGAAGTTCCTGCAGTTTTCACTGTAAAACCGAGTTGGAGCTAGTACCTCCCCATATATATGTATGGAATGGAGTTTGCAACTGAAAAGAAACTTTGTGTTCCCAACAAGCTAGGTGAAGGACGGCTTTCACACACACTTATCTCTCAGAACTGAGCAAGTGGAGAGACGTTCGTTCATCTAGCACCAAGGGAACGGGTTGCAGGAGACACTTTTTCTCTGCTTTCTCAGTCTGTTTCCTAGTGCCGGTTTGAAGTTCCTGCAGTTTTCACTGTAAAACCGAGTTGGAGCTTGTACCTCCCCATATATATGTATGGAATGGAGTTTGAAACTGAAAAGAAACTTTGAGTTCCCAACAAGCTAGGTGAAGGACGGCTTTCACACACACTTATCTCTCAGAACTGAGCAAGTGGAGAGACGTTCGTTCATCTAGCACCAAGGGAACGGGTTGCAGGAGACACTTTTTCTCTGCTTTCTCAGTCTGTTTCCTAGTGCCGGTTTGAAGTTCCTGCAGTTTTCACTGTAAAACCGAGTTGGAGCTTGTACCTCCCCATATATATGTATGGAATGGAGTTTGCAACTGAAAAGAAACTTTGTGTTCCCAACAAGCTAGGTGAAGGACGGCTTTCACACACACTTATCTCTCAGAACTGAGCAAGTGGAGAGACGTTCGTTCATCTAGCACCAAGGGAACGGGTTGCAGGAGGCACTTTTTCTCTGCTTTCTCAGACTGTTTCCTAGTGCCGGTTTGAAGTTCCTGCAGTTTTCACTGTAAAACCGAGTTGGAGCTTCTACCTCCAAATATATATGTATGGAATGGAGTTTGCAACTGAAAAGAAACTTTGTGTTCCCAACAAGCTAGGTGAAGGACGGCTTTCACACACACTTATCTCTCAGAACTGAGCAAGTGGAGAGACGTTCGTTCATCTAGCACCAAGGGAACGGGTTGCAGGAGACACTTTTTCTCTGCTTTCTCAGTCTGTTTCCTAGTGCCGGTTTGAAGTTCCTGCAGTTTTCACTGTCAAACCGAGTTGGAGCTAGTACCTCCCCATATATATGTATGGAATGGAGTTTGCAACTGAAAAGAAACTTTGTGTTCCCAACAAGCTAGGTGAAGGACGGCTTTCACACACACTTATCTCTCAGAACTGAGCAAGTGGAGAGACGTTAGTTCATCTAGCACCAAGGGAACGGGTTGCAGGAGACACTTTTTCTCTGCTTTCTCAGTCTGTTTCCTAGTGCCGGTTTGAAGTTCCTGCAGTATTCACTGTAAAACCGAGTTGGAGCTAGTACCTCCCCATATATATGTATGGAATGGAGTTTGCAACTGAAAAGAAACTTTGTGTTCCCAACAAGCTAGGTGAAGGACGGCTTTCACACACACTTATCTCTCAGAACTGAGCAAGTGGAGAGACGTTCGTTCATCTAGCACCAAGGGAACGGGTTGCAGGGTACACTTTTTCTCTGCTTTCTCAATCTGTTTCCTAGTGCCGGTTTGAAGTTCCTGCAGTTTTCACTGTAAAACCGAGTTGGAGCTTGTACCTCCCCATATATATGTATGGAATGGAGTTTGCAACTGAAAAGAAACTTTGTGTTCCCAAAAAGCTAGGTGAAGGACGGCTTTCACACACACTTATCTCTCAGAACTGAGCAAGTGGAGAGACGTTCGTTCATCTAGCACCAAGGGAACGGGTTGCAGGAGACACTTTTTCTCTGCTTTCTCAGTCTGTTTCCTAGTGCCGGTTTGAAGTTCCTGCAGTTTTCACTGTAAAACAGAGTTGAAGCTTGTACCTCCCCATATATATGTATGGAATGGAGTTTGCAACTGAAAAGAAACTTTGTGTTCCCAACAAGCTAGGTGAAGGACGGCTTTCACACACACTTATCTCTCAGAACTGAGCAAGTGGAGAGACGTTCGTTCATCTAGCACCAAGGGAACGGGTTGCAGGAGACACTTTTTCTCTGCTTTCTCAGTCTGTTTCCTAGTGCCGGTTTGAAGTTCCTGCAGTTTTCACTGTAAAACCGAGTTGGAGCTAGTACCTCCCCATATATATGTATGGAATGGAGTTTGCAACTGAAAAGAAACTTTGTGTTCCCAACAAGCTAGGTGAAGGACGGCTTTCACACACACTTATCTCTCAGAACTGAGCAAGTGGAGAGACGTTCGTTCATCTAGCACCAAGGGAACGGGTTGCAGGAGACACTTTTTCTCTGCTTTCTCAGTCTGTTTCCTAGTGCCGGTTTGAAGTTCCTGCAGTTTTCACTGTAAAACCGAGTTGGAGCTTGTACCTCCCCATATATATGTATGGAATGGAGTTTGCAACTGAAAAGAAACTTTGTGTTCCCAACAAGATAGGTGAAGGACGGCTTTCACACACACTTATCTCTCAGAACTGAGCAAGTGGAGAGACGTTCGTTCATCTAGCACCAAGGGAACGGGTTGCAGGGACACTTTTTCTCTGCTTTCTCAGTCTGTTTCCTAGTGCCGGTTTGAAGTTCCTGCAGTTTTCACTGTCAAACCGAGTTGGAGCTAGTACCTCCCCATATATATGTATGGAATGGAGTTTGCAACTGAAAAGAAACTTTGTGTTCCCAACAAGCTAGGTGAAGGACGGCTTTCACACACACTTATCTCTCAGAACTGAGCAAGTGGAGAGACGTTCGTTCATCTAGCACCAAGGGAACGGGTTGCAGGAGACACTTTTTCTCTGCTTTCTCAGTCTGTTTCCTAGTGCCGGTTTGAAGTTCCTGCAGTTTTCACTGTCAAACCGAGTTGGAGCTAGTACCTCCCCATATATATGTATGGAATGGAGTTTGCAACTGAAAAGAAACTTTGTGTTCCCAACAAGCTAGGTGAAGGACGGCTTTCACACACACTTATCACTCAGAACTGAGCAAGTGGAGAGACGTTATTTCATCTAGCACCAAGGGAACGGGTTGCAGGAGACACTTTTTCTCTGCTTTCTCAGTCTGTTTCCTAGTGCCGGTTTGAAGTTCCTGCAGTTTTCACTGTAAAACCGAGTTGGAGCTTGTACCTCCCCATATATATGTATGGAATGGAGTTTGCAACTGAAAAGAAACTTTGTGTTCCCAACAAGCTAGGTGAAGGACGGCTTTCACACACACTTATCTCTCAGAACTGAGCAAGTGGAGAGACGTTCGTTCATCTAGCACCAAGGGAACGGGTTGCAGGAGACACTTTTTCTCTGCTTTCTCAGTCTGTTTCCTAGTGCCGGTTTGAAGTTCCTGCAGTTTTCACTGTAAAACCGAGTTGGAGCTTGTACCTCCCCATATATATGTATGGAATGGAGTTTGCAACTGAAAAGAAACTTTGTGTTCCCAACAAGCTAGGTGAAGGACGGCTTTCACACACACTTATCTCTCAGAACTGAGCAAGTGGAGAGACGTTCGTTCATCTAGCACCAAGGGAACGGGTTGCAGGAGGCACTTTTTCTCTGCTTTCTCAGACTGTTTCCTAGTGCCGGTTTGAAGTTCCTGCAGTTTTCACTGTAAAACCGTGTTGGAGCTTCTACCTCCAAATATATATGTATGGAATGGAGTTTGCAACTGAAAAGAAACTTTGTGTTACCAAAAAGCTAGTTGAAGGACGGCTTTCACACACACTTATCTCTCAGAACTGAGCAAGTGGAGAGACTTTCGTTCATCTAGCACCAAGGGAACGGGTTGCAGGAGACACTTTTTCTCTGCTTTCTCAGTCTGTATCCTGGTGCCGGTTTGAAGTTCCTGCAGTTTTCACTGTAAAACCGAGTTGGAGCTAGTACCTCCCCATATATATGTATGGAATGGAGTTTGCAACTGAAAAGAAACTTTGTGTTCCCAACCAACCAGGTGAAGGACGGCTTTCACACACACTTATCTCTCAGAACTGAGCAAGTGGAGAGACGTTCGTTCATCTAGCACCATGGGAACGGGTTGCAGGAGACACTTTTTCTCTGCTTTCTAAGTCTGCTTCCTAGTGCCGGTTTGAAGTTCCTGCAGTTTTCACTGTAAAACCGAGTTGGAGCTAGTACCTCCCCATATATATGTATGGAATGGAGTTTGCAACTGAAAAGAAACTTTGTGTTCCCAACAAGCTAGGTGAAGGACGGCTTTCACACACACTTATCTCTCAGAACTGAGCAAGTGGAGAGACGTTCGTTCATCTAGCACCAAGGGAACGGGTTGCAGGGTACACTTTTTCTCTGCTTTCTCAATCTGTTTCCTAGTGCCGGTTTGAAGTTCCTGCAGTTTTCACTGTAAAACCGAGTTGGAGCTTGTACCTCCCCATATATATGTATGGAATGGAGTTTGCAACTGAAAAGAAACTTTGTGTTCCCAAAAAGCTAGGTGAAGGACGGCTTTCACACACACTTATCTCTCAGAACTGAGCAAGTGGAGAGACGTTCGTTCATCTAGCACCAAGGGAACGGGTTGCAGGAGACACTTTTTCTCTGCTTTCTCAGTCTGTTTCCTAGTGCCGGTTTGAAGTTCCTGCAGTTTTCACTGTAAAACAGAGTTGAAGCTTGTACCTCCCCATATATATGTATGGAATGGAGTTTGCAACTGAAAAGAAACTTTGTGTTCCCAACAAGCTAGGTGAAGGACGGCTTTCACACACACTTATCTCTCAGAACTGAGCAAGTGGAGAGACGTTCGTTCATCTAGCACCAAGGGAACGGGTTGCAGGAGACACTTTTTCTCTGCTTTCTCAGTCTGTTTCCTAGTGCCGGTTTGAAGTTCCTGCAGTTTTCACTGTAAAACCGAGTTGGAGCTAGTACCTCCCCATATATATGTATGGAATGGAGTTTGCAACTGAAAAGAAACTTTGTGTTCCCAACAAGCTAGGTGAAGGACGGCTTTCACACACACTTATCTCTCAGAACTGAGCAAGTGGAGAGACGTTCGTTCATCTAGCACCAAGGGAACGGGTTGCAGGAGACACTTTTTCTCTGCTTTCTCAGTCTGTTTCCTAGTGCCGGTTTGAAGTTCCTGCAGTTTTCACTGTAAAACCGAGTTGGAGCTTGTACCTCCCCATATATATGTATGGAATGGAGTTTGCAACTGAAAAGAAACTTTGTGTTCCCAACAAGATAGGTGAAGGACGGCTTTCACACACACTTATCTCTCAGAACTGAGCAAGTGGAGAGACGTTCGTTCATCTAGCACCAAGGGAACGGGTTGCAGGGACACTTTTTCTCTGCTTTCTCAGTCTGTTTCCTAGTGCCGGTTTGAAGTTCCTGCAGTTTTCACTGTCAAACCGAGTTGGAGCTAGTACCTCCCCATATATATGTATGGAATGGAGTTTGCAACTGAAAAGAAACTTTGTGTTCCCAACAAGCTAGGTGAAGGACGGCTTTCACACACACTTATCTCTCAGAACTGAGCAAGTGGAGAGACGTTCGTTCATCTAGCACCAAGGGAACGGTTGCAGGAGACACTTTTTCTCTGCTTTCTCAGTCTGTTTCCTAGTGCCGGTTTGAAGTTCCTGCAGTTTTCACTGTCAAACCGAGTTGGAGCTAGTACCTCCCCATATATATGTATGGAATGGAGTTTGCAACTGAAAAGAAACTTTGTGTTCCCAACAAGCTAGGTGAAGGACGGCTTTCACACACACTTATCTCTCAGAACTGAGCAAGTGGAGAGACGTTATTTCATCTAGCACCAAGGGAACGGGTTGCAGGAGACACTTTTTCTCTGCTTTCTCAGTCTGTTTCCTAGTGCCGGTTTGAAGTTCCTGCAGTTTTCACTGTAAAACCGAGTTGGAGCTTGTACCTCCCCATATATATGTATGGAATGGAGTTTGCAACTGAAAAGAAACTTTGTGTTCCCAACAAGCTAGGTGAAGGACGGCTTTCACACACACTTATCTCTCAGAACTGAGCAAGTGGAGAGACGTTCGTTCATCTAGCACCAAGGGAACGGGTTGCAGGAGACACTTTTTCTCTGCTTTCTCAGTCTGTTTCCTAGTGCCGGTTTGAAGTTCCTGCAGTTTTCACTGTAAAACCGAGTTGGAGCTTGTACCTCCCCATATATATGTATGGAATGGAGTTTGCAACTGAAAAGAAACTTTGTGTTCCCAACAAGCTAGGTGAAGGACGGCTTTCACACACACTTATCTCTCAGAACTGAGCAAGTGGAGAGACGTTCGTTCATCTAGCACCAAGGGAACGGGTTGCAGGAGGCACTTTTTCTCTGCTTTCTCAGACTGTTTCCTAGTGCCGGTTTGAAGTTCCTGCAGTTTTCACTGTAAAACCGTGTTGGAGCTTCTACCTCCAAATATATATGTATGGAATGGAGTTTGCAACTGAAAAGAAACTTTGTGTTACCAAAAAGCTAGTTGAAGGACGGCTTTCACACACACTTATCTCTCAGAACTGAGCAAGTGGAGAGACTTTCGTTCATCTAGCACCAAGGGAACGGGTTGCAGGAGACACTTTTTCTCTGCTTTCTCAGTCTGTATCCTGGTGCCGGTTTGAAGTTCCTGCAGTTTTCACTGTAAAACCGAGTTGGAGCTAGTACCTCCCCATATATATGTATGGAATGGAGTTTGCAACTGAAAAGAAACTTTGTGTTCCCAACCAACCAGGTGAAGGACGGCTTTCACACACACTTATCTCTCAGAACTGAGCAAGTGGAGAGACGTTCGTTCATCTAGCACCATGGGAACGGGTTGCAGGAGACACTTTTTCTCTGCTTTCTAAGTCTGCTTCCTAGTGCCGGTTTGAAGTTCCTGCAGTTTTCACTGTAAAACCGAGTTGGAGCTTGTACCTCCCCATATATATGTATGGAATGGAGTTTGCAACTGAAAAGAAACTTTGTGTTAACAACAAGCTAGGTGAAGGACGGCTTTCACACACACTTATCTCTCAGAACTGAGCAAGTGGAGAGACGTTCGTTCATCTAGCACCAAGGGAACGGGTTGCAGGAGACACTTTTTCTCTGCTTTCTCAGTCTGTTTCCTAGTGCCGGTTTGAAGTTCCTGCAGTTTTCACTGTAAAACCGAGTTGGAGCTTGTACCTCCAAATATATATGTATGGAATGGAGTTTGGAACTGAAAAGAAACTTTGTGTTCCCAACAAGCTAGGTGAAGGACGGCTTTCACACACACTTATCTCTCAGAACTGAGCAAGTGGAGAGACGTTCGTTCATCTAGCACCAAGGGAACGGGTTGCAGGAGACACTTTTTCTCTGCTTTCTCAGTCTGTTTCCTAGTGCCGGTTTGAAGTTCCTGCAGTTTTCACTTTAAAACCGAGTTTGAGCTTGTACCTCCCCATATATATGTATGGAATGGAGTTTGCAACTGAAAAGAAACTTTGTGTTCCCAACAAGCTAGGTGAAGGACGGCTTTCACACACACTTATCTCTCAGAACTGAGCAAGTGTAGAGACGTTCGTTCATCTAGCACCAAGGGAACGGGTTGCAGGAGGCACTTTTTCTCTGCTTTCTCAGACTGTTTCCTAGTGCCGGTTTGAAGTTCCTGCAGTTTTCACTGTAAAACCGAGTTGGAGCTTCTACCTCCAAATATATATGTATGGAATGGAGTTTGCAACTGAAAAGAAACTTTGTGTTCCCAACAAGCTAGGTGAAGGACGGCTTTCACACACACTTATCTCTCAGAACTGAGCAAGTGTAGAGACGTTCGTTCATCTAGCACCAAGGGAACGGGTTGCAGGAGGCACTTTTTCTCTGCTTTCTCAGACTGTTTCCTAGTGCCGGTTTGAAGTTCCTGCAGTTTTCACTGTAAAACCGAGTTGGAGCTTCTACCTCCAAATATATATGTATGGAATGGAGTTTGCAACTGAAAAGAAACTTTGTGTTCCCAACAAGCTAGGTGAAGGACGGCTTTCACACACACTTATCTCTCAGAACTGAGCAAGTGTAGAGACGTTCGTTCATCTAGCACCAAGGGAACGGGTTGCAGGAGACACTTTTTCTCTGCTTTCTCAGTCTGTTTCCTAGTGCCGGTTTGAAGTTCCTGCAGTTTTCACTGTCAAACCGAGTTGGAGCTAGTACCTCCCCATATATATGTATGGAATGGAGTTTGCAACTGAAAAGAAACTTTGTGTTCCCAACAAGCTAGGTGAAGGACGGCTTTCACACACACTTATCTCTCAGAACTGAGCAATTGGAGAGACGTTCGTTCATCTAGCACCAAGGGAACGGGTTGCAGGAGACACTTTTTCTCTGCTTTCTCAGTCTGTTTCCTAGTGCCGGTTTGAAGTTCCTGCAGTTTTCACTGTAAAACCGAGTTGGAGCTTGTACCTCCCCATATATATGTATGGAATGGAGTTTGCAACTGAAAAGAAACTTTGTGTTCCCAACAAGCTAGGTGAAGGACGGCTTTCACACACACTTATCTCTCAGAACTGAGCAAGTGGAGAGACGTTCGTTCATCTAGCACCAAGGGAACGGGTTGCAGGAGACACTTTTTCTCTGCTTTCTCAGTCTGTTTCCTAGTGCCGGTTTGAAGTTCCTGCAGTTTTCACTGTCAAACCGAGTTGGAGATAGTACCTCCCCATATATATGTATGGAATGGAGTTTGCAACTGAAAAGAAACTTTGTGTTCCCAACAAGCTAGGTGAAGGACGGCTTTCACACACACTTATCTCTCAGAACTGAGCAAGTGGAGAGACGTTAGTTCATCTAGCACCAAGGGAACGGGTTGCAGGAGACACTTTTTCTCTGCTTTCTCAGTCTGTTTCCTAGTGCCGGTTTGAAGTTCCTGCAGTATTCACTGTAAAACCGAGTTGGAGCTAGTACCTCCCCATATATATGTATGGAATGGAGTTTGCAACTGAAAAGAAACTTTGTGTTCCCAACAAGCTAGGTGAAGGACGGCTTTCACACACACTTATCTCTCAGAACTGAGCAATTGGAGAGACGTTCGTTCATCTAGCACCAAGGGAACGGGTTGCAGGGTACACTTTTTCTCTGCTTTCTCAGTCTGTTTCCTAGTGCCGGTTTGAAGTTCCTGCAGTTTTCACTTTAAAACCGAGTTGGAGCTTGTACCTCCCCATATATATGTATGGAATGGAGTTTGCAACTGAAAAGAAACTTTGTGTTCCCAACAAGCTAGGTGAAGGACGGCTTTCACACACACTTATCTCTCAGAACTGAGCAAGTGGAGAGACGTTCGTTCATCTAGCACCAAGGGAACGGGTTGCAGGAGACACTTTTTCTCTGCTTTCTCAGTCTGTTTCCTAGTGCCGGTTTGAAGTTCCTGCAGTTTTCACTGTAAAACCGAGTTGGAGCTTGTACCTCCCCATATATATGTATGGAATGGAGTTTGCAACTGAAAAGAAACTTTGTGTTCCCAACAAGCTAGGTGAAGGACGGCTTTCACACACACTTATCTCTCAGAACTGAGCAAGTGGAGAGACGTTCGTTCATCTAGCACCAAGGGAACGGGTTGCAGGAGGCAATTTTTCTCTGCTTTCTCAGACTGTTTCCTAGTGCCGGTTTGAAGTTCCTGCAGTTTTCACTGTAAAACCGTGTTGGAGCTTCTACCTCCAAATATATATGTATGGAATGGAGTTTGCAACTGAAAAGAAACTTTGTGTTACCAAAAAGCTAGTTGAAGGACGGCTTTCACACACACTTATCTCTCAGAACTGAGCAAGTGGAGAGACTTTCGTTCATCTAGCACCAAGGGAACGGGTTGCAGGAGACACTTTTTCTCTGCTTTCTCAGTCTGTATCCTGGTGCCGCTTTGAAGTTCCTGCAGTTTTCACTGTAAAACCGAGTTGGAGCTAGTACCTCCCCATATATATGTATGGAATGGAGTTTGCAACTGAAAAGAAACTTTGTGTTCCCAACAAACTAGGTGAAGGACGGCTTTCACACACACTTATCTCTCAGAACTGAGCAAGTGGAGAGACGTTCGTTCATCTTGCACCATGGGAACGGGTTGCAGGAGACACTTTTTCTCTGCTTTCTAAGTCTGTTTCCTAGTGCCGGTTTGAAGTTCCTGCAGTTTTCACTGTAAAACCGAGTTGGAGCTTGTACCTCCCCATATATATGTATGGAATGGAGTTTGCAACTGAAAAGAAACTTTGTGTTAACAACAAGCTAGGTGAAGGACGGCTTTCACACACACTTATCTCTCAGAACTGAGCAAGTGGAGAGACGTTCGTTCATCTAGCACCAAGGGAACGGGTTGCAGGAGACACTTTTTCTCTGCTTTCTCAGTCTGTTTCCTAGTGCCGGTTTGAAGTTCCTGCAGTTTTCACTGTAAAACCGAGTTGGAGCTTGTACCTCCCCATATATATGTATGGAATGGAGTTTGCAACTGAAAAGAAACTTTGTGTTCCCAACAAGCTAGGTGAAGGACGGCTTTCACACACACTTATCTCTCAGAACTGAGCAAGTGGAGAGACGTTCGTTCATCTAGCACCAAGGGAACGGGTTGCAGGAGACACTTTTTCTCTGCTTTCTCAGTCTGTTTCCTAGTGCCGGTTTGAAGTTCCTGCAGTTTTCACTTTAAAACCGAGTTTGAGCTTGTACCTCCCCATATATATGTATGGAATGGAGTTTGCAACTGAAAAGAAACTTTGTGTTCCCAACAAGCTAGGTGAAGGACGGCTTTCACACACACTTATCTCTCAGAACTGGACAAGTGTAGAGACGTTCGTTCATCTAGCACCAAGGGAACGGGTTGCAGGAGGCACTTTTTCTCTGCTTTCTCAGACTGTTTCCTAGTGCCGGTTTGAAGTTCCTGCAGTTTTCACTGTAAAACCGAGTTGGAGCTTCTACCTCCAAATATATATGTATGGAATGGAGTTTGCAACTGAAAAGAAACTTTGTGTTCCCAACAAGCTAGGTGAAGGACGGCTTTCACACACACTTATCTCTCAGAACTGAGCAAGTGTAGAGACGTTCGTTCATCTAGCACCAAGGGAACGGGTTGCAGGAGACACTTTTTCTCTGCTTTCTCAGTCTGTTTCCTAGTGCCGGTTTGAAGTTCCTGCAGTTTTCACTGTCAAACCGAGTTGGAGCTAGTACCTCCCCATATATATGTATGGAACGGAGTTTGCAACTGAAAAGAAACTTTGTGTTCCCAACAAGCTAGGTGAAGGACGGCTTTCACACACACTTATCTCTCAGAACTGAGCAAGTGGAGAGACGTTCGTTCATCTAGCACCAAGGGAACGGGTTGCAGGAGACACTTTTTCTCTGCTTTCTCAGTCTGTTTCCTAGTGCCGGTTTGAAGTTCCTGCAGTTTTCACTGTAAAACCGAGTTGGAGCTTGTACCTCCCCATATATATGTATGGAATGGAGTTTGCAACTGAAAAGAAACTTTGTGTTCCCAACAAGCTAGGTGAAGGACGGCTTTCACACACACTTATCTCTCTGAACTGAGCAAGTGGAGAGACGTTCGTTCATCTAGCACCAAGGGAACGGGTTGCAGGAGACACTTTTTCTCTGCTTTCTCAGTCTGTTTCCTAGTGCCGGTTTGAAGTTCCTGCAGTTTTCACTGTAAAACCGAGTTGGAGCTTGTACCTCCCCTTATATATGTATGGAATGGAGTTTGCAACTGAAAAGAAACTTTGTGTTCCCAACAAGCTAGGTGAAGGACGGCTTTCACACACACATATCTCTCAGAACGGAGCAAGTGGAGAGACGTTCGTTCATCTAGCACCAAGGGAACGGGTTGCAGGAGACACTTTTTCTCTGCTTTCTCAGTCTGTTTCCTAGTGCCGGTTTGAAGTTCCTGCAGTTTTCACTGTAAAACCGAGTTGGAGCTTCTACCTCCAAATATATATGTATGGAATGGAGTTTGCAACTGAAAAGAAACTTTGTGTTCCCAAAAAGCTAGGTGAAGTACGGCTTTCACACACACTTATCTCTCAGAACTGAGCAAGTGGAGAGACGTTCGTTCATCTAGCACCAAGGGAACGGGTTGCAGGAGACACTTTTTCTCTGCTTTCTCAGTCTGTTTCCTAGTGCCGGTTTGAAGTTCCTGCAGTTTTCACTGTAAAACCGAGTTGGAGTTTGTACCTCCCCATATATATGTATGGAATGGAGTTTGCAACTGAAAAGAAACTTTGTGTTCCCAACAAGCTAGGTGAAGGACGGCTTTCACACACACTTATCTCTCAGAACTGAGCAAGTGGAGAGACGTTCGTTCATCTAGCAACAAGGGAACGGGTTGCAGGAGGCACTTTTTCTCTGCTTTCTCAGACTGTTTCCTAGTGCCGGTGTGAAGTTCCTGCAGTTTTCACTGTAAAACCGAGTTGGAGCTTCTACCTCCAAATATATATGTATGGAATGGAGTTTGCAACTGAAAAGAAACTTTGTGTTCCCAACAAGCTAGGTGAAGGACGGCTTTCACACACACTTATCTCTCAGAACTGAGCAAGTGGAGAGACGTTCGTTCATCTAGCACCAAGGGAACGGGTTGCAGGAGACACTTTTTCTCTGCTTTCTCAGTCTGTTTCCTAGTGCCGGTTTGAAGTTCCTGCAGTTTTCACTGTAAAACAGAGTTGAAGCTTGTACCTCCCCATATATATGTATGGAATGGAGTTTGCAACTGAAAAGAAACTTTGTGTTCCCAACAAGCTAGGTGAAGGACGGCTTTCACACACACTTATCTCTCAGAACTGAGCAAGTGGAGAGACGTTCGTTCATCTAGCACCAAGGGAACGGGTTGCAGGAGACACTTTTTCTCTGCTTTCTCAGTCTGTTTCCTAGTGCCGGTTTGAAGTTCCTGCAGTTTTCACTGTAAAACCGAGTTGGAGCTAGTACCTCCCCATATATATGTATGGAATGGAGTTTGCAACTGAAAAGAAACTTTGTGTTCCCAACAAGCTAGGTGAAGGACGGCTTTCACACACACTTATCTCTCAGAACTGAGCAAGTGGAGAGACGTTCGTTCATCTAGCACCAAGGGAACGGGTTGCAGGAGACACTTTTTCTCTGCTTTCTCAGTCTGTTTCCTAGTGCCGGTTTGAAGTTCCTGCAGTTTTCACTGTAAAACCGAGTTGGAGCTAGTACCTCCCCATATATATGTATGGAATGGAGTTTGCAACTGAAAAGAAACTTTGTGTTCCCAACAAGCTAGGTGAAGGACGGCTTTCACACACACTTTTCTCTCAGAACTGAGCAAGTGGAGAGACGTTCCTTCATCTAGCACCAAGGGAACGGGTTGCAGGAGACACTTTTTCTCTGCTTTCTCAGTCTGTTTCCTAGTGCCGGTTTGAAGTTCCTGCAGTTTTCACTGTAAAACCGAGTTGGAGCTTGTACCTCCCCATATATATGTATGGAATGGAGTTTGCAACTGAAAAGAAACTTTGTGTTCCCAACAAGCTAGGTGAAGGACGGCTTTCACACACACTTATCTCTCAGAACTGAGCAAGTGGAGAGACGTTCGTTCATCTAGCACCAAGGGAACGGGTTGCAGGAGGCACTTTTTCTCTGCTTTCTCAGACTGTTTCCTAGTGCCGGTTTGAAGTTCCTGCAGTTTTCACTGTAAAACCGAGTTGGAGCTTCTACCTCCAAATATATATGTATGGAATGGAGTTTGCAACTGAAAAGAAACTTTGTGTTCCCAACAAGCTAGGTGAAGGACGGCTTTCACACACACTTATCTCTCAGAACTGAGCAAGTGTAGAGACGTTCGTTCATCTAGCACCAAGGAACGGGTTGCAGGAGACACTTTTTCTCTGCTTTCTCAGTCTGTTTCCTAGTGCCGGTTTGAAGTTCCTGCAGTTTTCACTGTCAAACCGAGTTGGAGCTAGTACCTCCCCATATATATGTATGGAATGGAGTTTGCAACTGAAAAGAAACTTTGTGTTCCCAACAAGCTAGGTGAAGGACGGCTTTCACACACACTTATCTCTCAGAACTGAGCAAGTGGAGAGACTTTAGTTCATCTAGCACCAAGGGAACGGGTTGCAGGAGACACTTTTTCTCTGCTTTCTCAGTCTGTTTCCTAGTGCCGGTTTGAAGTTCCTGCAGTATTCACTGTAAAACCGAGTTGGAGCTAGTACCTCCCCATATATATGTATGGAATGGAGTTTGCAACTGAAAAGAAACTTTGTGTTCCCAACAAGCTAGGTGAAGGACGGCTTTCACACACACTTATCTCTCAGAACTGAGCAAGTGGAGAGACGTTCGTTCATCTAGCACCAAGGGAACGGGTTGCAGGAGACACTTTTTCACGCAGCGCTCGACTGTGTTTCCTAGTGCCGGTTTGAAGTTCCTGCAGTTTTCACTGTAAAACCGAGTTGGAGCTAGTACCTCCCCATATATATGTATGGAATGGAGTTTGCAACTGAAAAGAAACTTTGTGTTCCCAACAAGCTAGGTGAAGGACGGCTTTCACACTCACTTATCTCTCAGAACTGAGCAAGTGGAGAGACGTTCGTTCATCTAGCACCAAGGGAATGGGTTGCAGGAGGCACTTTTTCTCTGCTTTCTCAGACTGTTTCCTAGTGCCGGTTTGAAGTTCCTGCAGTTTTCACTGTAAAACCGAGTTGGAGCTTCTACCTCCAAATATATATGTATGGAATGGAGTTTGCAACTGAAAAGAAACTTTGTGTTCCCAACAAGCTAGGTGAAGGACGGCTTTCACACACACTTATCTCTCAGAACTGAGCAAGTGTAGAGACGTTCGTTCATCTAGCACCAAGGGAACGGGTTGCAGGAGACACTTTTTCTCTGCTTTCTCAGTCTGTTTCCTAGTGCCGGTTTGAAGTTCCTGCAGTTTTCACTGTCAAACCGAGTTGGAGTTTGTACCTCCCCATATATATGTATGGAATGGAGTTTGCAACTGAAAAGAAACTTTGTGTTCCCAACAAGCTAGGTGAAGGACGGCTTTCACACACACTTATCTCTCAGAACTGAGCAAGTGGAGAGACTTTAGTTCATCTAGCACCAAGGGAACGGGTTGCAGGAGACACTTTTTCTCTGCTTTCTCAGTCTGTTTCCTAGTGCCGGTTTGAAGTTCCTGCAGTATTCACTGTAAAACCGAGTTGGAGCTAGTACCTCCCCATATATATGTATGGAATGGAGTTTGCAACTGAAAAGAAACTTTGTGTTCCCAACAAGCTAGGTGAAGGACGGCTTTCACACACACTTATCTCTCAGAACTGAGCAAGTGGAGAGACGTTCGTTCATCTAGCACCAAGGGAACGGGTTGCAGGAGACACTTTTTCTCTGCTTTCTCAGTCTGTTTCCTAGTGCCGGTTTGAAGTTCCTGCAGTTTTCACTGTAAAACCGAGTTGGAGCTAGTACCTCCCCATATATATGTATGGAATGGAGTTTGCAACTGAAAAGAAACTTTGTGTTCCCAACAAGCTAGGTGAAGGACGGCTTTCACACACACTTATCTCTCAGAACTGAGCAAGTGGAGAGACGTTCGTTCATCTAGCACCAAGGGAATGGGTTGCAGGAGGCACTTTTTCTCTGCTTTCTCAGACTGTTTCCTAGTGCCGGTTTGAAGTTCCTGCAGTTTTCACTGTAAAACCGAGTTGGAGCTTCTACCTCCAAATATATATGTATGGAATGGAGTTTGCAACTGAAAAGAAACTTTGTGTTCCCAACAAGCTAGGTGAAGGACGGCTTTCACACACACTTATCTCTCAGAACTGAGCAAGTGGAGAGACGTTCGTTCATCTAGCACCAAGGGAACGGGTTGCAGGAGACACTTTTTCTCTGCTTTCTCAGTCTGTTTCCTAGTGCCGGTTTGAAGTTCCTGCAGTTTTCACTGTAAAACCGAGTTGGAGCTAGTACCTCCCCATATATATGTATGGAATGGAGTTTGCAACTGAAAAGAAACTTTGTGTTCCCAACAAGCTAGGTGAAGGACGGCTTTCACACACACTTATCTCTCAGAACTGAGCAAGTGGAGAGACGTTCGTTCATCTAGCACCAAGGGAATGGGTTGCAGGAGGCACTTTTTCTCTGCTTTCTCAGACTGTTTCCTAGTGCCGGTTTGAAGTTCCTTCAGTTTTCACTGTAAAACCGAGTTGGAGCTTCTACCTCCAAATATATATGTATGGAATGGAGTTTGCAACTGAAAAGAAACTTTGTGTTCCCAACAAGCTAGGTGAAGGACGGCTTTCACACACACTTATCTCTCAGAACTGAGCAAGTGTAGAGACGTTCGTTCATCTAGCACCAAGGGAACGGGTTGCAGGAGACACTTTTTCTCTGCTTTCTCAGTCTGTTTCCTAGTGCCGGTTTGAAGTTCCTGCAGTTTTCACTGTAAAACCGAGTTGGAGTTTGTACCTCCCCATATATATGTATGGAATGGAGTTTGCAACTGAAAAGAAACTTTGTGTTCCCAACAAGCTAGGTGAAGGACGGCTTTCACACACACTTATCTCTCAGAACTGAGCAAGTGGAGAGACGTTCGTTCATCTAGCAACAAGGGAACGGGTTGCAGGAGGCACTTTTTCTCTGCTTTCTCAGACTGTTTCCTAGTGCCGGTGTGAAGTTCCTGCAGTTTTCACTGTAAAACCGAGTTGGAGCTTCTACCTCCAAATATATATGTATGGAATGGAGTTTGCAACTGAAAAGAAACTTTGTGTTCCCAACAAGCTAGGTGAAGGACGGCTTTCACACACACTTATCTCTCAGAACTGAGCAAGTGGAGAGACGTTCGTTCATCTAGCACCAAGGGAACGGGTTGCAGGAGACACTTTTTCTCTGCTTTCTCAGTCTGTTTCCTAGTGCCGGTTTGAAGTTCCTGCAGTTTTCACTGTAAAACCGAGTTGGAGCTAGTACCTCCCCATATATATGTATGGAATGGAGTTTGCAACTGAAAAGAAACTTTGTGTTCCCAACAAGCTAGGTGAAGGACGGCTTTCACACACACTTATCTCTCAGAACTGAGCAAGTGGAGAGACGTTCGTTCATCTAGCACCAAGGGAATGGGTTGCAGGAGGCACTTTTTCTCTGCTTTCTCAGACTGTTTCCTAGTGCCGGTTTGAAGTTCCTGCAGTTTTCACTGTAAAACCGAGTTGGAGCTTCTACCTCCAAATATATATGTATGGAATGGAGTTTGCAACTGAAAAGAAACTTTGTGTTCCCAACAAGCTAGGTGAAGGACGGCTTTCACACACACTTATCTCTCAGAACTGAGCAAGTGTAGAGACGTTCGTTCATCTAGCACCAAGGGAACGGGTTGCAGGAGACACTTTTTCTCTGCTTTCTCAGTCTGTTTCCTAGTGCCGGTTTGAAGTTCCTGCAGTTTTCACTGTAAAACCGAGTTGGAGTTTGTACCTCCCCATATATATGTATGGAATGGAGTTTGCAACTGAAAAGAAACTTTGTGTTCCCAACAAGCTAGGTGAAGGACGGCTTTCACACACACTTATCTCTCAGAACTGAGCAAGTGGAGAGACGTTCGTTCATCTAGCAACAAGGGAACGGGTTGCAGGAGGCACTTTTTCTCTGCTTTCTCAGACTGTTTCCTAGTGCCGGTGTGAAGTTCCTGCAGTTTTCACTGTAAAACCGAGTTGGAGCTTCTACCTCCAAATATATATGTATGGAATGGAGTTTGCAACTGAAAAGAAACTTTGTGTTCCCAACAAGCTAGGTGAAGGACGGCTTTCACACACACTTATCTCTCAGAACTGAGCAAGTGTAGAGACGTTCGTTCATCTAGCACCAAGGGAACGGGTTGCAGGAGACACTTTTTCTCTGCTTTCTCAGTCTGTTTCCTAGTGCCGGTTTGAAGTTCCTGCAGTTTTCACTGTAAAACCGAGTTGGAGCTAGTACCTCCCCATATATATGTATGGAATGGAGTTTGCAACTGAAAAGAAACTTTGTGTTCCCAACAAGCTAGGTGAAGGACGGCTTTCACACACACTTATCTCTCAGAACTGAGCAAGTGGAGAGACGTTCGTTCATCTAGCACCAAGGGAACGGGTTGCAGGAGACACTTTTTCTCTGCTTTCTCAGTCTGTTTCCTAGTGCCGGTTTGAAGTTCCTGCAGTTTTCACTGTAAAACCGAGTTGGAGCTAGTACCTCCCCATATATATGTATGGAATGGAGTTTGCAACTGAAAAGAAACTTTGTGTTCCCAACAAGCTAGGTGAAGGACGGCTTTCACACACACTTATCTCTCAGAACTGAGCAAGTGGAGAGACGTTCCTTCATCTAGCACCAAGGGAACGGGTTGCAGGAGACACTTTTTCTCTGCTTTCTCAGTCTGTTTCCTAGTGCCGGTTTGAAGTTCCTGCAGTTTTCACTGTAAAACCGAGTTGGAGCTTGTACCTCCCCATATATATGTATGGAATGGAGTTTGCAACTGAAAAGAAACTTTGTGTTCCCAACAAGCTAGGTGAAGGACGGCTTTCACACACACTTATCTCTCAGAACTGAGCAAGTGGAGAGACGTTCGTTCATCTAGCACCAAGGGAACGGGTTGCAGGAGGCACTTTTTCTCTGCTTTCTCAGACTGTTTCCTAGTGCCGGTTTGAAGTTCCTGCAGTTTTCACTGTAAAACCGAGTTGGAGCTTCTACCTCCAAATATATATGTATGGAATGGAGTTTGCAACTGAAAAGAAACTTTGTGTTCCCAACAAGCTAGGTGAAGGACGGCTTTCACACACACTTATCTCTCAGAACTGAGCAAGTGTAGAGACGTTCGTTCATCTAGCACCAAGGGAACGGGTTGCAGGAGACACTTTTTCTCTGCTTTCTCAGTCTGTTTCCTAGTGCCGGTTTGAAGTTCCTGCAGTTTTCACTGTCAAACCGAGTTGGAGCTAGTACCTCCCCATATATATGTATGGAATGGAGTTTGCAACTGAAAAGAAACTTTGTGTTCCCAACAAGCTAGGTGAAGGACGGCTTTCACACACACTTATCTCTCAGAACTGAGCAAGTGGAGAGACTTTAGTTCATCTAGCACCAAGGGAACGGGTTGCAGGAGACACTTTTTCTCTGCTTTCTCAGTCTGTTTCCTAGTGCCGGTTTGAAGTTCCTGCAGTATTCACTGTAAAACCGAGTTGGAGCTAGTACCTCCCCATATATATGTATGGAATGGAGTTTGCAACTGAAAAGAAACTTTGTGTTCCCAACAAGCTAGGTGAAGGACGGCTTTCACACACACTTATCTCTCAGAACTGAGCAAGTGGAGAGACGTTCGTTCATCTAGCACCAAGGGAACGGGTTGCAGGAGACACTTTTTCTCTGCTTTCTCAGTCTGTTTCCTAGTGCCGGTTTGAAGTTCCTGCAGTTTTCACTGTAAAACCGAGTTGGAGCTAGTACCTCCCCATATATATGTATGGAATGGAGTTTGCAACTGAAAAGAAACTTTGTGTTCCCAACAAGCTAGGTGAAGGACGGCTTTCACACACACTTATCTCTCAGAACTGAGCAAGTGGAGAGACGTTCGTTCATCTAGCACCAAGGGAATGGGTTGCAGGAGGCACTTTTTCTCTGCTTTCTCAGACTGTTTCCTAGTGCCGGTTTGAAGTTCCTGCAGTTTTCACTGTAAAACCGAGTTGGAGCTTCTACCTCCAAATATATATGTATGGAATGGAGTTTGCAACTGAAAAGAAACTTTGTGTTCCCAACAAGCTAGGTGAAGGACGGCTTTCACACACACTTATCTCTCAGAACTGAGCAAGTGTAGAGACGTTCGTTCATCTAGCACCAAGGGAACGGGTTGCAGGAGACACTTTTTCTCTGCTTTCTCAGTCTGTTTCCTAGTGCCGGTTTGAAGTTCCTGCAGTTTTCACTGTCAAACCGAGTTGGAGCTAGTACCTCCCCATATATATGTATGGAATGGAGTTTGCAACTGAAAAGAAACTTTGTGTTCCCAACAAGCTAGGTGAAGGACGGCTTTCACACACACTTATCTCTCAGAACTGAGCAAGTGGAGAGACGTTAGTTCATCTAGCACCAAGGGAACGGGTTGCAGGAGACACTTTTTCTCTGCTTTCTCAGTCTGTTTCCTAGTGCCGGTTTGAAGTTCCTGCAGTATTCACTGTAAAACCGAGTTGGAGCTAGTACCTCCCCATATATATGTATGGAATGGAGTTTGCAACTGAAAAGAAACTTTGTGTTCCCAACAAGCTAGGTGAAGGACGGCTTTCACACACACTTATCTCTCAGAACTAAGCAAGTGGAGAGACGTTCGTTCATCTAGCACCAAGGGAACGGGTTGCAGGGTACACTTTTTCTCTGCTTTCTCAGTCTGTTTCCTAGTGCCGGTTTGAAGTTCCTGCAGTTTTCACTGTAAAACCGAGTTGGAGCTTGTACCTCCCCATATATATGTATGGAATGGAGTTTGCAACTGAAAAGTAACTTTGTGTTCCCAAAAAGCTAGGTGAAGGACGGCTTTCACACACACTTATCTCTCAGAACTGAGCAAGTGGAGAGACGTTCGTTCATCTAGCACCAAGGGAACGGGTTGCAGGAGACACTTTTTCTCTGCTTTCTCAGTCTGTTTCCTAGTGCCGGTTTGAAGTTCCTGCAGTTTTCACTGTAAAACCGAGTTGGAGCTAGTACCTCCCCATATATATGTAAGGAATGGAGTTTGCAACTGAAAAGAAACTTTGTGTTCCCAACAAGCTAGGTGAAGGACGGCTTTCACACACACTTATCTCTCAGAACTGAGCAAGTGGAGAGACGTTCGTTCATCTAGCACCAAGGGAACGGGTTGCAGGAGACACTTTTTCTCTGCTTTCTCAGTCTGTTTCCTAGTGCCGGTTTGAAGTTCCTGCAGTTTTCACTGTAAAACAGAGTTGAAGCTTGTACCTCCCCATATATATGTATGGAATGGAGTTTGCAACTGAAAAGAAACTTTGTGTTCCCAACAAGCTAGGTGAAGGACGGCTTTCACACACACTTATCTCTCAGAACTGAGCAAGTGGAGAGACGTTCGTTCATCTAGCACCAAGGGAACGGGTTGCAGGAGACACTTTTTCTCTGCTTTCTCAGTCTGTTTCCTAGTGCCGGTTTGAAGTTCCTGCAGTTTTCACTGTAAAACCGAGTTGGAGCTAGTACCTCCCCATATATATGTATGGAATGGAGTTTGCAACTGAAAAGAAACTTTGTGTTCCCAACAAGCTAGGTGAAGGACGGCTTTCACACACACTTATCTCTCAGAACTGAGCAAGTGTAGAGACGTTCGTTCATCTAGCACCAAGGGAACGGGTTGCAGGAGACACTTTTTCTCTGCTTTCTCAGTCTGTTTCCTAGTGCCGGTTTGAAGTTCCTGCAGTTTTCACTGTAAAACGGAGTTGGAGCTTGTACCTCCCCATATATATGTATGGAATGGAGTTTGCAACTGAAAAGAAACTTTGTGTTAACAACAAGCTAGGTGAAGGACGGCTTTCACACACACTTATCTCTCAGAACTGAGCAAGTGGAGAGACGTTAGTTCATCTAGCACCAAGGGAACGGGTTGCAGGAGACACTCTTTCTCTGCTTTCTCAGACTGTTTCCTAGTGCCGGTTTGAAGTTCCTGCAGTTTTCACTGTAAAACCGAGTTGGAGCTTCTACCTCCAAATATATATGTATGGAATGGAGTTTGCAACTGAAAAGAAACTTTGTGTTCCCAAAAAGCTAGGTGAAGGACGGCTTTCACACACACTTATCTCTCAGAACTGAGCAAGTGGAGAGACGTTCGTTCATCTAGCACCAAGGGAACGGGTTGCAGGAGACACTTTTTCTCTGCTTTCTCAGTCTGTTTCCTAGTGCCGGTTTGAAGTTCCTGCAGTTTTCACTGTAAAACCGAGTTGGAGCTAGTACCTCCCCATATATATGTATGGAATGGAGTTTGCAACTGAAAAGAAACTTTGTGTTCCCAACAAGCTAGGTGAAGGACGGCTTTCACACACACTTATCTCTCAGAACTGAGCAAGTGGAGAGACGTTCGTTCATCTAGCACCAAGGGAACGGGTTGCAGGAGACACTTTTTCTCTGCTTTCTCAGTCTGTTTCCTAGTGCCGGTTTGAAGTTCCTGCAGTTTTCACTGTAAAACCGAGTTGGAGCTAGTACCTCCCCATATATATGTATGGAATGGAGTTTGCAACTGAAAAGAAACTTTGTGTTCCCAACAAGCTAGGTGAAGGACGGCTTTCACACACACTTATCTCTCAGAACTGAGCAAGTGGAGAGACGTTCGTTCATCTAGCACCAAGGGAACGGGTTGCAGGAGACACTTTTTCTCTGCTTTCTCAGTCTGTTTCCTAGTGCCGGTTTGAAGTTCCTGCAGTTTTCACTGTAAAACCGAGTTGGAGCTTGTACCTCCCCATATATATGTATGGAATGGAGTTTGAAACTGAAAAGAAACTTTGAGTTCCCAACAAGCTAGGTGAAGGACGGCTTTCACACACACTTATCTCTCAGAACTGAGCAAGTGGAGAGACGTTCGTTCATCTAGCACCAAGGGAACGGGTTGCAGGAGACACTTTTTCTCTGCTTTCTCAGTCTGTTTCCTAGTGCCGGTTTGAAGTTCCTGCAGTTTTCACTGTAAAACCGAGTTGGAGCTTGTACCTCCCCATATATATGTATGGAATGGAGTTTGCAACTGAAAAGAAACTTTGTGTTCCCAACAAGCTAGGTGAAGGACGGCTTTCACACACACTTATCTCTCAGAACTGAGCAAGTGGAGAGACGTTCGTTCATCTAGCACCAAGGGAACGGGTTGCAGGAGGCACTTTTTCTCTGCTTTCTCAGACTGTTTCCTAGTGCCGGTTTGAAGTTCCTGCAGTTTTCACTGTAAAACCGAGTTGGAGCTTCTACCTCCAAATATATATGTATGGAATGGAGTTTGCAACTGAAAAGAAACTTTGTGTTCCCAACAAGCTAGGTGAAGGACGGCTTTCACACACACTTATCTCTCAGAACTGAGCAAGTGGAGAGACGTTCGTTCATCTAGCACCAAGGGAACGGGTTGCAGGAGACACTTTTTCTCTGCTTTCTCAGTCTGTTTCCTAGTGCCGGTTTGAAGTTCCTGCAGTTTTCACTGTCAAACCGAGTTGGAGCTAGTACCTCCCCATATATATGTATGGAATGGAGTTTGCAACTGAAAAGAAACTTTGTGTTCCCAACAAGCTAGGTGAAGGACGGCTTTCACACACACTTATCTCTCAGAACTGAGCAAGTGGAGAGACGTTAGTTCATCTAGCACCAAGGGAACGGGTTGCAGGAGACACTTTTTCTCTGCTTTCTCAGTCTGTTTCCTAGTGCCGGTTTGAAGTTCCTGCAGTATTCACTGTAAAACCGAGTTGGAGCTAGTACCTCCCCATATATATGTATGGAATGGAGTTTGCAACTGAAAAGAAACTTTGTGTTCCCAACAAGCTAGGTGAAGGACGGCTTTCACACACACTTATCTCTCAGAACTGAGCAAGTGGAGAGACGTTCGTTCATCTAGCACCAAGGGAACGGGTTGCAGGAGACACTTTTTCTCTGCTTTCTCAGTCTGTTTCCTAGTGCCGGTTTGAAGTTCCTGCAGTTTTCACTGTAAAACCGAGTTGGAGCTTGTACCTCCCCATATATATGTATGGAATGGAGTTTGCAACTGAAAAGAAACTTTGTGTTCCCAACAAGCTAGGTGAAGGACGGCTTTCACACACACTTATCTCTCAGAACTGAGCAAGTGGAGAGACGTTCGTTCATCTAGCACCAAGGGAACGGGTTGCAGGAGACACTTTTTCTCTGCTTTCTCAGTCTGTTTCCTAGTGCCGGTTTGAAGTTCCTGCAGTTTTCACTGTCAAACCGAGTTGGAGCTAGTACCTCCCCATATATATGTATGGAATGGAGTTTGCAACTGAAAAGAAACTTTGTGTTCCCAACAAGCTAGGTGAAGGACGGCTTTCACACACACTTATCTCTCAGAACTGAGCAAGTGGAGAGACGTTAGTTCATCTAGCACCAAGGGAACGGGTTGCAGGAGACACTTTTTCTCTGCTTTCTCAGTCTGTTTCCTAGTGCCGGTTTGAAGTTCCTGCAGTATTCACTGTAAAACCGAGTTGGAGCTAGTACCTCCCCATATATATGTATGGAATGGAGTTTGCAACTGAAAAGAAACTTTGTGTTCCCAACAAGCTAGGTGAAGGACGGCTTTCACACACACTTATCTCTCAGAACTGAGCAAGTGGAGAGACGTTCGTTCATCTAGCACCAAGGGAACGGGTTGCAGGAGACACTTTTTCTCTGCTTTCTCAGTCTGTTTCCTAGTGCCGGTTTGAAGTTCCTGCAGTTTTCACTGTAAAACCGAGTTGGAGCTTGTACCTCCCCATATATATGTATGGAATGGAGTTTGCAACTGAAAAGAAACTTTGTGTTCCCAACAAGCTAGGTGAAGGACGGCTTTCACACACACTTATCTCTCAGAACTGAGCAAGTGGAGAGACGTTCGTTCATCTAGCACCAAGGGAACGGGTTGCAGGGACACTTTTTCTCTGCTTTCTCAGTCTGTTTCCTAGTGCCGGTTTGAAGTTCCTGCAGTTTTCACTGTCAAACCGAGTTGGAGCTAGTACCTCCCCATATATATGTATGGAATGGAGTTTGCAACTGAAAAGAAACTTTGTGTTCCCAACAAGCTAGGTGAAGGACGGCTTTCACACACACTTATCTCTCAGAACTGAGCAAGTGGAGAGACGTTCGTTCATCTAGCACCAAGGGAACGGGTTGCAGGAGACACTTTTTCTCTGCTTTCTCAGTCTGTTTCCTAGTGCCGGTTTGAAGTTCCTGCAGTTTTCACTGTCAAACCGAGTTGGAGCTAGTACCTCCCCATATATATGTATGGAATGGAGTTTGCAACTGAAAAGAAACTTTGTGTTCCCAACAAGCTAGGTGAAGGACGGCTTTCACACACACTTATCTCTCAGAACTGAGCAAGTGGAGAGACGTTAGTTCATCTAGCACCAAGGGAACGGGTTGCAGGAGACACTTTTTCTCTGCTTTCTCAGTCTGTTTCCTAGTGCCGGTTTGAAGTTCCTGCAGTTTTCACTGTAAAACCGAGTTGGAGCTTGTACCTCCCCATATATATGTATGGAATGGAGTTTGCAACTGAAAAGAAACTTTGTGTTCCCAACAAGCTAGGTGAAGGACGGCTTTCACACACACTTATCTCTCAGAACTGAGCAAGTGGAGAGACGTTCGTTCATCTAGCACCAAGGGAACGGGTTGCAGGAGACACTTTTTCTCTGCTTTCTCAGTCTGTTTCCTAGTGCCGGTTTGAAGTTCCTGCAGTTTTCACTGTAAAACCGAGTTGGAGCTTGTACCTCCCCATATATATGTATGGAATGGAGTTTGCAACTGAAAAGAAACTTTGTGTTCCCAACAAGCTAGGTGAAGGACGGCTTTCACACACACTTATCTCTCAGAACTGAGCAAGTGGAGAGACGTTCGTTCATCTAGCACCAAGGGAACGGGTTGCAGGAGGCACTTTTTCTCTGCTTTCTCAGACTGTTTCCTAGTGCCGGTTTGAAGTTCCTGCAGTTTTCACTGTAAAACCGTGTTGGAGCTTCTACCTCCAAATATATATGTATGGAATGGAGTTTGCAACTGAAAAGAAACTTTGTGTTACCAAAAAGCTAGTTGAAGGACGGCTTTCACACACACTTATCTCTCAGAACTGAGCAAGTGGAGAGACTTTCGTTCATCTAGCACCAAGGGAACGGGTTGCAGGAGACACTTTTTCTCTGCTTTCTCAGTCTGTATCCTGGTGCCGGTTTGAAGTTCCTGCAGTTTTCACTGTAAAACCGAGTTGGAGCTAGTACCTCCCCATATATATGTATGGAATGGAGTTTGCAACTGAAAAGAAACTTTGTGTTCCCAACAAACTAGTTGAAGGACGGCTTTCACACACACTTATCTCTCAGAACTGAGCAAGTGGAGAGACGTTCGTTCATCTAGCACCATGGGAACGGGTTGCAGGAGACACTTTTTCTCTGCTTTCTAAGTCTGCTTCCTAGTGCCGGTTTGAAGTTCCTGCAGTTTTCACTGTAAAACCGAGTTGGAGCTTGTACCTCCCCATATATATGTATGGAATGGAGTTTGCAACTGAAAAGAAACTTTGTGTTAACAACAAGCTAGGTGAAGGACGGCTTTCACACACACTTATCTCTCAGAACTGAGCAAGTGGAGAGACGTTCGTTCATCTAGCACCAAGGGAACGGTTTGCAGGAGACACTTTTTCTCTGCTTTCTCAGTCTGTTTCCTAGTGCCGGTTTGAAGTTCCTGCAGTTTTCACTGTAAAACCGAGTTGGAGCTTGTACCTCCAAATATATATGTATGGAATGGAGTTTGGAACTGAAAAGAAACTTTGTGTTCCCAACAAGCTAGGTGAAGGACGGCTTTCACACACACTTATCTCTCAGAACTGAGCAAGTGGAGAGACGTTCGTTCATCTAGCACCAAGGGAACGGGTTGCAGGAGACACTTTTTCTCTGCTTTCTCAGTCTGTTTCCTAGTGCCGGTTTGAAGTTCCTGCAGTTTTCACTTTAAAACCGAGTTTGAGCTTGTACCTCCCCATATATATGTATGGAATGGAGTTTGCAACTGAAAAGAAACTTTGTGTTCCCAACAAGCTAGGTGAAGGACGGCTTTCACACACACTTATCTCTCAGAACTGAGCAAGTGTAGAGACGTTCGTTCATCTAGCACCAAGGGAACGGGTTGCAGGAGGCACTTTTTCTCTGCTTTCTCAGACTGTTTCCTAGTGCCGGTTTGAAGTTCCTGCAGTTTTCACTGTAAAACCGAGTTGGAGCTTCTACCTCCAAATATATATGTATGGAATGGAGTTTGCAACTGAAAAGAAACTTTGTGTTCCCAACAAGCTAGGTGAAGGACGGCTTTCACACACACTTATCTCTCAGAACTGAGCAAGTGTAGAGACGTTCGTTCATCTAGCACCAAGGGAACGGGTTGCAGGAGGCACTTTTTCTCTGCTTTCTCAGACTGTTTCCTAGTGCCGGTTTGAAGTTCCTGCAGTTTTCACTGTAAAACCGAGTTGGAGCTTCTACCTCCAAATATATATGTATGGAATGGAGTTTGCAACTGAAAAGAAACTTTGTGTTCCCAACAAGCTAGGTGAAGGACGGCTTTCACACACACTTATCTCTCAGAACTGAGCAAGTGTAGAGACGTTCGTTCATCTAGCACCAAGGGAACGGGTTGCAGGAGACACTTTTTCTCTGCTTTCTCAGTCTGTTTCCTAGTGCCGGTTTGAAGTTCCTGCAGTTTTCACTGTCAAACCGAGTTGGAGCTAGTACCTCCCCATATATATGTATGGAATGGAGTTTGCAACTGAAAAGAAACTTTGTGTTCCCAACAAGCTAGGTGAAGGACGGCTTTCACACACACTTATCTCTCAGAACTGAGCAATTGGAGAGACGTTCGTTCATCTAGCACCAAGGGAACGGGTTGCAGGAGACACTTTTTCTCTGCTTTCTCAGTCTGTTTCCTAGTGCCGGTTTGAAGTTCCTGCAGTTTTCACTGTAAAACCGAGTTGGAGCTTGTACCTCCCCATATATATGTATGGAATGGAGTTTGCAACTGAAAAGAAACTTTGTGTTCCCAACAAGCTAGGTGAAGGACGGCTTTCACACACACTTATCTCTCAGAACTGAGCAAGTGGAGAGACGTTCGTTCATCTAGCACCAAGGGAACGGGTTGCAGGAGACACTTTTTCTCTGCTTTCTCAGTCTGTTTCCTAGTGCCGGTTTGAAGTTCCTGCAGTTTTCACTGTCAAACCGAGTTGGAGATAGTACCTCCCCATATATATGTATGGAATGGAGTTTGCAACTGAAAAGAAACTTTGTGTTCCCAACAAGCTAGGTGAAGGACGGCTTTCACACACACTTATCTCTCAGAACTGAGCAAGTGGAGAGACGTTAGTTCATCTAGCACCAAGGGAACGGGTTGCAGGAGACACTTGTTCTCTGCTTTCTCAGTCTGTTTCCTAGTGCCGGTTTGAAGTTCCTGCAGTATTCACTGTAAAACCGAGTTGGAGCTAGTACCTCCCCATATATATGTATGGAATGGAGTTTGCAACTGAAAAGAAACTTTGTGTTCCCAACAAGCTAGGTGAAGGACGGCTTTCACACACACTTATCTCTCAGAACTGAGCAATTGGAGAGACGTTCGTTCATCTAGCACCAAGGGAACGGGTTGCAGGGTACACTTTTTCTCTGCTTTCTCAGTCTGTTTCCTAGTGCCGGTTTGAAGTTCCTGCAGTTTTCACTTTAAAACCGAGTTGGAGCTTGTACCTCCCCATATATATGTATGGAATGGAGTTTGCAACTGAAAAGAAACTTTGTGTTCCCAACAAGCTAGGTGAAGGACGGCTTTCACACACACTTATCTCTCAGAACTGAGCAAGTGGAGAGACGTTCGTTCATCTAGCACCAAGGGAACGGGTTGCAGGAGACACTTTTTCTCTGCTTTCTCAGTCTGTTTCCTAGTGCCGGTTTGAAGTTCCTGCAGTTTTCACTGTAAAACCGAGTTGGAGCTTGTACCTCCCCATATATATGTATGGAATGGAGTTTGCAACTGAAAAGAAACTTTGTGTTCCCAACAAGCTAGGTGAAGGACGGCTTTCACACACACTTATCTCTCAGAACTGAGCAAGTGGAGAGACGTTCGTTCATCTAGCACCAAGGGAACGGGTTGCAGGAGGCAATTTTTCTCTGCTTTCTCAGACTGTTTCCTAGTGCCGGTTTGAAGTTCCTGCAGTTTTCACTGTAAAACCGTGTTGGAGCTTCTACCTCCAAATATATATGTATGGAATGGAGTTTGCAACTGAAAAGAAACTTTGTGTTACCAAAAAGCTAGTTGAAGGACGGCTTTCACACACACTTATCTCTCAGAACTGAGCAAGTGGAGAGACTTTCGTTCATCTAGCACCAAGGGAACGGGTTGCAGGAGACACTTTTTCTCTGCTTTCTCAGTCTGTATCCTGGTGCCGCTTTGAAGTTCCTGCAGTTTTCACTGTAAAACCGAGTTGGAGCTAGTACCTCCCCATATATATGTATGGAATGGAGTTTGCAACTGAAAAGAAACTTTGTGTTCCCAACAAACTAGGTGAAGGACGGCTTTCACACACACTTATCTCTCAGAACTGAGCAAGTGGAGAGACGTTCGTTCATCTAGCACCATGGGAACGGGTTGCAGGAGACACTTTTTCTCTGCTTTCTAAGTCTGTTTCCTAGTGCCGGTTTGAAGTTCCTGCAGTTTTCACTGTAAAACCGAGTTGGAGCTTGTACCTCCCCATATATATGTATGGAATGGAGTTTGCAACTGAAAAGAAACTTTGTGTTAACAACAAGCTAGGTGAAGGACGGCTTTCACACACACTTATCTCTCAGAACTGAGCAAGTGGAGAGACGTTCGTTCATCTAGCACCAAGGGAACGGGTTGCAGGAGACACTTTTTCTCTGCTTTCTCAGTCTGTTTCCTAGTGCCGGTTTGAAGTTCCTGCAGTTTTCACTGTAAAACCGAGTTGGAGCTTGTACCTCCCCATATATATGTATGGAATGGAGTTTGCAACTGAAAAGAAACTTTGTGTTCCCAACAAGCTAGGTGAAGGACGGCTTTCACACACACTTATCTCTCAGAACTGAGCAAGTGGAGAGACGTTCGTTCATCTAGCACCAAGGGAACGGGTTGCAGGAGACACTTTTTCTCTGCTTTCTCAGTCTGTTTCCTAGTGCCGGTTTGAAGTTCCTGCAGTTTTCACTTTAAAACCGAGTTTGAGCTTGTACCTCCCCATATATATGTATGGAATGGAGTTTGCAACTGAAAAGAAACTTTGTGTTCCCAACAAGCTAGGTGAAGGACGGCTTTCACACACACTTATCTCTCAGAACTGAGCAAGTGTAGAGACGTTCGTTCATCTAGCACCAAGGGAACGGGTTGCAGGAGGCACTTTTTCTCTGCTTTCTCAGACTGTTTCCTAGTGCCGGTTTGAAGTTCCTGCAGTTTTCACTGTAAAACCGAGTTGGAGCTTCTACCTCCAAATATATATGTATGGAATGGAGTTTGCAACTGAAAAGAAACTTTGTGTTCCCAACAAGCTAGGTGAAGGACGGCTTTCACACACACTTATCTCTCAGAACTGAGCAAGTGTAGAGACGTTCGTTCATCTAGCACCAAGGGAACGGGTTGCAGGAGACACTTTTTCTCTGCTTTCTCAGTCTGTTTCCTAGTGCCGGTTTGAAGTTCCTGCAGTTTTCACTGTCAAACCGAGTTGGAGCTAGTACCTCCCCATATATATGTATGGAACGGAGTTTGCAACTGAAAAGAAACTTTGTGTTCCCAACAAGCTAGGTGAAGGACGGCTTTCACACACACTTATCTCTCAGAACTGAGCAAGTGGAGAGACGTTCGTTCATCTAGCACCAAGGGAACGGGTTGCAGGAGACACTTTTTCTCTGCTTTCTCAGTCTGTTTCCTAGTGCCGGTTTGAAGTTCCTGCAGTTTTCACTGTAAAACCGAGTTGGAGCTTGTACCTCCCCATATATATGTATGGAATGGAGTTTGCAACTGAAAAGAAACTTTGTGTTCCCAACAAGCTAGGTGAAGGACGGCTTTCACACACACTTATCTCTCTGAACTGAGCAAGTGGAGAGACGTTCGTTCATCTAGCACCAAGGGAACGGGTTGCAGGAGACACTTTTTCTCTGCTTTCTCAGTCTGTTTCCTAGTGCCGGTTTGAAGTTCCTGCAGTTTTCACTGTAAAACCGAGTTGGAGCTTGTACCTCCCCTTATATATGTATGGAATGGAGTTTGCAACTGAAAAGAAACTTTGTGTTCCCAACAAGCTAGGTGAAGGACGGCTTTCACACACACATATCTCTCAGAACGGAGCAAGTGGAGAGACGTTCGTTCATCTAGCACCAAGGGAACGGGTTGCAGGAGACACTTTTTCTCTGCTTTCTCAGTCTGTTTCCTAGTGCCGGTTTGAAGTTCCTGCAGTTTTCACTGTAAAACCGAGTTGGAGCTTCTACCTCCAAATATATATGTATGGAATGGAGTTTGCAACTGAAAAGAAACTTTGTGTTCCCAAAAAGCTAGGTGAAGTACGGCTTTCACACACACTTATCTCTCAGAACTGAGCAAGTGGAGAGACGTTCGTTCATCTAGCACCAAGGGAACGGGTTGCAGGAGACACTTTTTCTCTGCTTTCTCAGTCTGTTTCCTAGTGCCGGTTTGAAGTTCCTGCAGTTTTCACTGTAAAACCGAGTTGGAGTTTGTACCTCCCCATATATATGTATGGAATGGAGTTTGCAACTGAAAAGAAACTTTGTGTTCCCAACAAGCTAGGTGAAGGACGGCTTTCACACACACTTATCTCTCAGAACTGAGCAAGTGGAGAGACGTTCGTTCATCTAGCAACAAGGGAACGGGTTGCAGGAGGCACTTTTTCTCTGCTTTCTCAGACTGTTTCCTAGTGCCGGTGTGAAGTTCCTGCAGTTTTCACTGTAAAACCGAGTTGGAGCTTCTACCTCCAAATATATATGTATGGAATGGAGTTTGCAACTGAAAAGAAACTTTGTGTTCCTAAAAAGCTAGGTGAAGGACGGCTTTCACACACACTTATCTCTCAGAACTGAGCAAGTACAGAGACTTTCGTTCATCTAGCACCAAGGGAACGGGTTGCAGGAGACACTTTTTCTCTGCTTTCTCAGTCTGTTTCCTAGTGCCGGTTTGAAGTTCCTGCAGTTTTCACTGTAAAACCGAGTTGGACCTAGTACCTCCCCATATATATGTATGGAATGGAGTTTGCAACTGAAAAGAAACTTTGTGTTCCCAACAAGCTAGGTGAAGGACGGATTTCACACACACTTATCTCTCAGAACTGAGCAAGTGGAGAGACGTTCGTTCATCTAGCACCAAGGGAACGGGTTGCAGGAGACACTTTTTCTCTGCTTTCTCAGTCTGTTTCCTAGTGCCGGTTTGATGTTCCTGCAGTTTTCACTGTAAAACCGAGTTGGAGCTTGTACCTCCCCATATATATGTATGGAATGGAGTTTGCAACTGAAAAGAAACTTTGTGTTCCCAACAAGCTAGGTGAAGGACGGCTTTTACTCGCACATATCTCTCAGAACTGAGCAAGTGCAGAGACGTTCGTTCATCTAGCACCAAGGGAACGGGTTGCAGGAGACACTTTTTCTCTGCTTTCTAAGTCTGTTTCCTAGTGCCGGTTTGAAGTTCCTGCAGTTTTCACTGTAAAACCGAGTTGGAGCTTGTACCTCCCCATATATATGTATGGAATGGAGTTTGCAACTGAAAAGAAACTTTGTGTTAACAACAAGCTAGGTGAAGGACGGCTTTCACACACAATTATCTCTCAGAACTGAGCAAGTGGAGAGACGTTCGTTCATCTAGCACCAAGGGAACGGGTTGCAGGAGACACTCTTTCTCTGCTTTCTCAGACTGTTTCCTAGTGCCGGTTTGAAGTTCCTGCAGTTTTCACTGTAAAACCGTGTTGGAGCTTCTACCTCCAAATATATATGTATGGAATGGAGTTTGCAACTGAAAAGAAACTTTGTGTTCCCAAAAAGCTAGGTGAAGAACGGCTTTCACACACACTTATCTCTCAGAACTGAGCAAGTGGAGAGACGTTCGTTCATCTAGCACCAAGGGAACGGGTTGCAGGAGACACTTTTTCTCTGCTTTCTCAGTCTGTTTCCTAGTGCCGGTTTGAAGTTCCTGCAGTTTTCACTGTAAAACCGAGTTGGAGCTTGTACCTCCCCATATATATGTATGGAATGGAGTTTGCAACTGAAAAGAAACTTTGTGTTCCCAACAAGCTAGGTGAAGGACGGATTTCACACACACTTATTTCTCAGAACTGAGCAAGTGGAGAGACGTTCGTTCATCTAGCACCAAGGGAACGGGTTGCAGGAGACACTTTTTCTCTGCTTTCTCAGTCTGTTTCCTAGTGCCGGTTTGAAGTTCCTGCAGTTTTCACTGTAAAACCGAGTTGGAGCTTGTACCTCCCCATATATATGTATGGAATGGAGTTTGCAACTGAAAAGAAACTTTGTGTTCCCAACAAGCTAGGTGAAGGACGGCTTTCACACACACTTATCTCTCAGAACTGAGCAAGTGGAGAGACGTTCGTTCATCTAGCACCAAGGGAACGGGTTGCAGGAGACACTTTTTCTCTGCTTTCTAAGTCTGTTTCCTAGTGCCGGTTTGAAGTTCCTGCAGTTTTCACTGTAAAACCGAGTTGGAGCTTGTACCTCCCCATATATATGTATGGAATGGAGTTTGCAACTGAAAAGAAACTTTGTGTTAACAACAAGCTAGGTGAAGGACGGCTTTCACACACAATTATCTCTCAGAACTGAGCAAGTGGAGAGACGTTCGTTCATCTAGCACCAAGGGAACGGGTTGCAGGAGACACTCTTTCTCTGCTTTCTCAGACTGTTTCCTAGTGCCGGTTTGAAGTTCCTGCAGTTTTAACTGTAAAACCGTGTTGGAGCTTCTACCTCCAAATATATATGTATGGAATGGAGTTTGCAACTGAAAAGAAACTTTGTGTTCCCAAAAAGCTAGGTGAAGGACGGCTTTCACACACACTTATCTCTCAGAACTGAGCAAGTGGAGAGACGTTCGTTCATCTAGCACCAAGGGAACGGGTTGCAGGAGACACTTTTTCTCTGCTTTCTCAGTCTGTTTCCTAGTGCCGGTTTGAAGTTCCTGCAGTTTTCACTGTAAAACCGAGTTGGAGCTTGTACCTCCCCATATATATGTATGGAATGGAGTTTGCAACTGAAAAGAAACTTTGTGTTCCCAACAAGCTAGGTGAAGGACGGATTTCACACACACTTATTTCTCAGAACTGAGCAAGTGGAGAGACGTTCGTTCATCTAGCACCAAGGGAACGGGTTGCAGGAGACACTTTTTCTCTGCTTTCTCAGTCTGTTTCCTAGTGCCGGTTTGAAGTTCCTGCAGTTTTCACTGTAAAACCGAGTTGGAGCTTGTACCTCCCCATATATATGTATGGAATGGAGTTTGCAACTGAAAAGAAACTTTGTGTTCCCAACAAGCTAGGTGAAGAACGGCTTTCACAAACACTTATCTCTCAGAACTGAGCAAGTGGAGAGACGTTCGTTCATCTAGCACCAAGGGAACGGGTTGCAGGAGACACTTTTTCTCTGCTTTCTCAGTCTGTTTCCTAGTGCCGGTTTGAAGTTCCTGCAGTTTTCACTGTAAAACCGAGTTGGAGCTTGTACCTCCCCATATATATGTATGGAATGGGGTTTGCAACTGAAAAGAAACTTTGTGTTCCCAACAAGCTAGGTGAAGGACGGCTTTCACACACACTTATCTCTCAGAACTGAGCAAGTGGAGAGACGTTCGTTCATCTAGCACCAAGGGAACGGGTTGCAGGAGACACTTTTTCTCTGCTTTCTCAGTCTGTTTCCTAGTGCCGGTTTGAAGTTCCTGCAGTTTTCACTGTAAAACCGAGTTGGAGCTTGTACCTCCCCATATATATGTATGGAATGGAGTTTGCAACTGAAAAGAAACTTTGTGTTCCCAACAATCTAGGTGAAGGACGGCTTTCACACACACTTATCTCTCAGAACTGAGCAAGTGGAGAGACGTTCGTTCATCTAGCACCAAGGGAACGGGTTGCAGGAGACACTTGTTCTCTGCTTTCTCAGTCTGTTTCCTAGTGCCGGTTTGAAGTTCCTGCAGTTTTCACTGTAAAACCGAGTTGGAGCTTGTACCTCCCCATATATATGTATGGAATGGAGTTTGCAACTGAAAAGAAACTTTGTGTTCCCAACAAGCTAGGTGAAGGACGGCTTTCACACACACTTATCTCTCAGAACTGAGCAAGTGGAGAGACGTTCGTTCATCTAGCACCAAGGGAACGGGTTGCAGGAGACACTTTTTCTCTGCTTTCTCAGTCTGTTTCCTAGTGCCGGTTTGAAGTTCCTGCAGTTTTCACTGTCAAACCGAGTTGGAGCTAGTACCTCCCCATATATATGTATGGAATGGAGTTTGCAACTGAAAAGAAACTTTGTGTTCCCAACAAGCTAGGTGAAGGACGGCTTTCACACACACTTATCTCTCAGAACTGAGCAAGTGGAGAGACGTTCGTTCATCTAGCACCAAGGGAACGGGTTGCAGGAGACACTTTTTCTCTGCTTTCTCAGTCTGTTTCCTAGTGCCGGTTTGAAGTTCCTGCAGTTTTCACTGTAAAACCGAGTTGGAGCTTGTACCTCCCCATATATATGTATGGAATGGAGTTTGCAACTGAAAAGAAACTTTGTGTTCCCAACAAGCTAGGTGAAGGACGGCTTTCACACACACTAATCTCTCAGAACTGAGCAAGTGGAGAGACGTTCGTTCTTCTAGCACCAAGGGAACGGGTTGCAGGAGACACTTTTTCTCTGCTTTCTCAGTCTGTTTCGTAGTGCCGGTTTGAAGTTCCTGCAGTTTTCACTGTAAAACCGAGTTGAAGCTTGTACCTCCCCATATATATGTATGGAATGGAGTTTGCAACTGAAAAGAAACTTTGTGTTCCCAACAAGCTAGGTGAAGGACGGCTTTCACACACACTTATCTCTCAGAACTGAGCAAGTGGAGAGACGTTCGTTCATCTAGCACCAAGGGAACGGGTTGCAGGAGGCACTTTTTCTCTGCTTTCTCAGACTGTTTCCTAGTGCCGGTTTGAAGTTCCTGCAGTTTTCACTGTAAAACCGAGTTGGAGCTTCTACCTCCAAATATATATGTATGGAATGGAGTTTGCAACTGAAAAGAAACTTTGTGTTACCAAAAAGCTAGGTGAAGGACGGCTTTCACACACACTTATCTCTCAGAACTGAGCAAGTGGAGAGACGTTCGTTCATCTAGCACCAAGGGAACGGGTTGCAGGAGACACTTTTTCTCTGCTTTCTCAGTCTGTTTCCTGGTGCCGGTTTGAAGTTCCTGCAGTTTTCACTGTAAAACCGAGTTGGAGCTAGTACCTCCCCATATATATGTATGGAATGGAGTTTGCAACTGAAAAGAAACTTTGTGTTCCCAACAAACTAGGTGAAGGACGGCTTTCACACACACTTATCTCTCAGAACTGAGCAAGTGGAGAGACGTTCGTTCATCTAGCACCAAGGGAACGGGTTGCAGGAGACACTCTTTCTCTGCTTTCTCAGTCTGTTTCCTAGTGCCGGTTTGAAGTTCCTGCAGTTTTCACTGTAAAACCGAGTTGGAGCTTGTACCTCCCCATATATATGTATGGAATGGAGTTTGCAACTGAAAAGAAACTTTGTGTTAACAACAAGCTAGGTGAAGGACGGCTTTCACACACACTTATCTCTCACAACTGAGCAAGTGGAGAGACGTTCGTTCATCTAGCACCAAGGGAACGGGTTGCAGGAGACACTCTTTCTCTGCTTTCTCAGACTGTTTCCTAGTGCCGGTTTGAAGTTCCTGCAGTTTTCACTGTAAAACCGAGTTGGAGCTTCTACCTCCAAATATATATGTATGGAATGGAGTTTGCAACTGAAAAGAAACTTTGTGTTCCCAAAAAGCTAGGTGAAGGACGGCTTTCACACACACTTATCTCTCAGAACTGAGCAAGTGGAGAGACGTTCGTTCATCTAGCACCAAGGGAACGGGTTGCAGGAGACACTTTTTCTCTGTTTCTCAGTCTGTTTCCTAGTGCCGGTTTGAAGTTCCTGCAGTTTTCACTGTAAAACCGAGTTGGAGCTAGTACCTCCCCATATATATGTATGGAATGGAGTTTGCAACTGAAAAGAAACTTTGTGTTCCCAACAAGCTAGGTGAAGGACGGCTTTCACACACACTTATCTCTCAGAACTGAGCAAGTGGAGAGACGTTCGTTCATCTAGCACCAAGGGAACGGGTTGCAGGAGACACTTTTTCACTGCTTTCTCAGTCTGTTTCCTAGTGCCGGTTTGAAGTTCCTGCAGTTTTCACTGTAAAACAGAGTTGAAGCTTGTACCTCCCCATATATATGTATGGAATGGAGTTTGCAACTGAAAAGAAACTTTGTGTTCCCAACAAGCTAGGTGAAGGACGGCTTTCACACACACTTATCTCTCAGAACTGAGCAAGTGGAGAGACGTTCGTTCATCTAGCACCAAGGGAACGGGTTGCAGGAGACACTTTTTCTCTGCTTTCTCAGTCTGTTTCCTAGTGCCGGTTTGAAGTTCCTGCAGTTTTCACTGTAAAACCGAGTTGGAGCTAGTACCTCCCCATATATATGTATGGAATGGAGTTTGCAACTGAAAAGAAACTTTGTGTTCCCAACAAGCTAGGTGAAGGACGGCTTTCACACACACTTATCTCTCAGAACTGAGCAAGTGGAGAGACTTTCGTTCATCTAGCACCAAGGGAACGGGTTGCAGGAGACACTTTTTCTCTGCATTCTCAGTCTGTTTCCTAGTGCCGGTTTGAAGTTCCTGCAGTTTTCACTGTAAAACCGAGTTGGAGCTAGTACCTCCCCATATATATGTATGGAATGGAGTTTGCAACTGAAAAGAAACTTTGTGTTCCCAACAAGCTAGGTGAAGGACGGCTTTCACACACACTTATCTCTCAGAACTGAGCAAGTGGAGAGACGTTCGTTCATCTAGCACCAAGGGAACGGGTTGCAGGAGACACTTTTTCTCTGCTTTCTCAGTCTGTTTCCTAGTGCCGGTTTGAAGTTCCTGCAGTTTTCACTGTAAAACCGAGTTGGAGCTAGTACCTCCCCATATATATGTATGGAATGGAGTTTGCAACTGAAAAGAAACTTTGTGTTCCCAACAAGCTAGGTGAAGGACGGCTTTCACACACACTTATCTCTCAGAACTGAGCAAGTGGAGAGACGTTCCTTCATCTAGCACCAAGGGAACGGGTTGCAGGAGACACTTTTTCTCTGCTTTCTCAGTCTGTTTCCTAGTGCCGGTTTGAAGTTCCTGCACTTTTCACTGTAAAACCGAGTTGGAGCTAGTACCTCCCCATATATATGTATGGAATGGAGTTTGCAACTGAAAAGAAACTTTGTGTTCCCAACAAGCTAGGTGAAGGACGGCTTTCACACACACTTATCTCTCAGAACTGAGCAAGTGGAGAGACGTTCGTTCATCTAGCACCAAGGGAACGGGTTGCAGGAGACACTTTTTCTCTGCTTTCTCAGTCTGTTTCCTAGTGCCGGTTTGAAGTTCCTGCAGTTTTCACTGTAAAACCGAGTTGGAGCTTGTACCTCCCCATATATATGTATGGAATGGAGTTTGCAACTGAAAAGAAACTTTGTGTTCCCAACAAGCTAGGTGAAGGACGGCTTTCACACACACTTATCTCTCAGAACTGAGCAAGTGGAGAGACGTTCGTTCATCTAGCACCAAGGGAACGGGTTGCAGGAGACACTTTTTCTCTGCTTTCTCAGTCTGTTTCCTAGTGCCGGTTTGAAGTTCCTGCAGTTTTCACCTTAAAACCGAGTTGGAGCTTGTACCTCCCCATATATATGTATGAAATGGAGTTTGCTACTGAAAAGAAACTTTGTGTTCCCAACAAGCTAGGTGAAGGACGGCTTTCACACACACTTATCTCTCAGAACTGAGCAAGTGGAGAGACGTTCGTTCATCTAGCACCAAGGGAACGGGTTGCAGGAGGCACTTTTTCTCTGCTTTCTCAGACTGTTTCCTAGTGCCGGTTTGAAGTTCCTGCAGTTTTCACTGTAAAACCGAGTTGGAGCTTCTACCTCCAAATATATATGTATGGAATGGAGTTTGCAACTGAAAAGAAACTTTGTGTTCCCAACAAGCTAGGTGAAGGACGGCTTTCTCACACACTTATCTCTCAGAACTGAGCAAGTGTAGAGACGTTCGTTCATCTAGCACCAAGGGAACGGGTTGCAGGAGACACTTTTTCTCTGCTTTCTCAGTCTGTTTCCTAGTGCCGGTTTGAAGTTCCTGCAGTTTTCACTGTCAAACCGAGTTGGAGCTAGTACCTCCCCATATATATGTATGGAATGGAGTTTGCAACTGAAAAGAAACTTTGTGTTCCCAAAAAGCTAGGTGAAGGACGGCTTTCACACACACTTATCTCTCAGAACTGAGCAAGTGGAGAGACGTTAGTTCATCTAGCACCAAGGGAACGGGTTGCAGGAGACACTTTTTCTCTGCTTTCTCAGTCTGTTTCCTAGTGCCGGTTTGAAGTTCCTGCAGTATTCACTGTAAAACCGAGTTGGAGCTAGTACCTCCCCATATATATGTATGGAATGGAGTTTGCAACTGAAAAGAAACTTTGTGTTCCCAACAAGCTAGGTGAAGGACGGCTTTCACACACACTTATCTCTCAGAACTGAGCAATTGGAGAGACGTTCGTTCATCTAGCACCAAGGGAACGGGTTGCAGGTTACACTTTTTCTCTGCTTTCTCAGTCTGTTTCCTAGTGCCGGTTTGAAGTTCCTGCAGTTTTCACTGTAAAACCGAGTTGGAGCTTGTACCTCCCCATATATATGTATGGAATGGAGTTTGCAACTGAAAAGAAACTTTGTGTTCCCAACAAGCTAGGTGAAGGACGGCTTTCACACACACTTATCTCTCAGAACTGAGCAAGTGGAGAGACGTTCGTTCATCTAGCACCAAGGGAACGGGTTGCAGGAGACACTTTTTCTCTGCTTTCTCAGTCTGTTTCCTAGTGCCGGTTTGAAGTTCCTGCAGTTTTCACTGTAAAAGCGAGTTGAAGCTTGTACCTCCCCATATATATGTATGGAATGGAGTTTGCAACTGAAAAGAAACTTTGTGTTCCCAACAAGCTAGGTGAAGGACGGCTTTCACACACACTTATCTCTCAGAACTGAGCAAGTGGAGAGACGTTCGTTCATCTAGCACCAAGGGAACGGGTTGCAGGAGGCACTTTTTCTCTGCTTTCTCAGACTTTTTCCTAGTGCCGGTTTGAAGTTCCTGCAGTTTTCACTGTAAAACCGAGTTGGAGCTTCTACCTCCAAATATATATGTATGGAATGGAGTTTGCAACTGAAAAGAAACTTTGTGTTACCAAAAAGCTAGGTGAAGGACGGCTTTCACACACACTTATCTCTCAGAACTGAGCAAGTGGAGAGACTTTCGTTCATCTTGCACCAAGGGAACGGGTTGCAGGAGACACTTTTTCTCTGCTTTCTCAGTCTGTTTCCTGGTGCCGGTTTGAAGTTCCTGCAGTTTTCACTGTAAAACCGAGTTGGAGCTAGTACCTCCCCATATATATGTATGGAATGGAGTTTGCAACTGAAAAGAAACTTTGTGTTCCCAGCAAACTAGGTGAAGGACGGCATTCACACACACTTATCTCTCAGAACTGAGCAAGTGGAGAGACGTTCGTTCATCTAGCACCAAGGGAACGGGTTGCAGGAGACACTTTTTCTCTGCTTTCTAAGTCTGTTTCCTAGTGCCGGTTTGAAGTTCCTGCAGTTTTCACTGTAAAACCGAGTTGGAGCTTGTACCTCCCCATATATATGTATGGAATGGAGTTTGCAACTGAAAAGAAACTTTGTGTTAACAACAAGCTACGTGAAGGACGGCTTTCACACACACTTATCTCTCAGAAATGAGCAAGTGGAGAGACGTTCGTTCATCTAGCACCAAGGGAACGGGTTGCAGGAGACACTCTTTCTCTGCTTTCTCAGACTGTTTCCTAGTGCCGGTTTGAAGTTCCTGCAGTTTTCACTGTAAAACCGAGTTGGAGCTTCTACCTCCAAATATATATGTATGGAATGGAGTTTGCAACTGAAAAGAAACTTTGTGTTCCCAAAAAGCTAGGTGAAGGACGGCTTTCACACACACTTATCTCTCAGAACTGAGCAAGTGGAGAGACGTTCGTTCATCTAGCACCAAGGGAACGGGTTGCAGGAGACACTTTTTCTCTGCTTTCTCAGTCTGTTTCCTAGTGCCGGTTTGAAGTTCCTGCAGTTTTCACTGTAAAACCGAGTTGGAGCTAGTACCTCCCCATATATATGTATGGAATGGAGTTTGCAACTGAAAAGAAACTTTGTGTTCCCAACAAGCTAGGTGAAGGACGGCTTTCACACACACTTATCTCTCAGAACTGAGCAAGTGGAGAGACGTTCGTTCATCTAGCACCAAGGGAACGGGTTGCAGGAGGCACTTTTTCTCTGCTTTCTCAGACTGTTTCCTAGTGCCGGTTTGAAGTTCCTGCAGTTTTCACTGTAAAACCGAGTTGGAGCTTCTACCTCCAAATATATATGTATGGAATGGAGTTTGCAACTGAAAAGAAACTTTGTGTTCCCAACAAGCTAGGTGAAGGACGGCTTTCTCACACACTTATCTCTCAGAACTGAGCAAGTGTAGAGACGTTCGTTCATCTAGCACCAAGGGAACGGGTTGCAGGAGACACTTTTTCTCTGCTTTCTCAGTCTGTTTCCTAGTGCCGGTTTGAAGTTCCTGCAGTTTTCACTGTCAAACCGAGTTGGAGCTAGTACCTCCCCATATATATGTATGGAATGGAGTTTGCAACTGAAAAGAAACTTTGTGTTCCCAAAAAGCTAGGTGAAGGACGGCTTTCACACACACTTATCTCTCAGAACTGAGCAAGTGGAGAGACGTTAGTTCATCTAGCACCAAGGGAACGGGTTGCAGGAGACACTTTTTCTCTGCTTTCTCAGTCTGTTTCCTAGTGCCGGTTTGAAGTTCCTGCAGTATTCACTGTAAAACCGAGTTGGAGCTAGTACCTCCCCATATATATGTATGGAATGGAGTTTGCAACTGAAAAGAAACTTTGTGTTCCCAACAAGCTAGGTGAAGGACGGCTTTCACACACACTTATCTCTCAGAACTGAGCAATTGGAGAGACGTTCGTTCATCTAGCACCAAGGGAACGGGTTGCAGGTTACACTTTTTCTCTGCTTTCTCAGTCTGTTTCCTAGTGCCGGTTTGAAGTTCCTGCAGTTTTCACTGTAAAACCGAGTTGGAGCTTGTACCTCCCCATATATATGTATGGAATGGAGTTTGCAACTGAAAAGAAACTTTGTGTTCCCAACAAGCTAGGTGAAGGACGGCTTTCACACACACTTATCTCTCAGAAATGAGCAAGTGGAGAGACGTTCGTTCATCTAGCACCAAGGGAACGGGTTGCAGGAGACACTTTTTCTCTGCTTTCTCAGTCTGTTTCCTAGTGCCGGTTTGAAGTTCCTGCAGTTTTCACTGTAAAAGCGAGTTGAAGCTTGTACCTCCCCATATATATGTATGGAATGGAGTTTGCAACTGAAAAGAAACTTTGTGTTCCCAACAAGCTAGGTGAAGGACGGCTTTCACACACACTTATCTCTCAGAACTGAGCAAGTGGAGAGACGTTCGTTCATCTAGCACCAAGGGAACGGGTTGCAGGAGGCACTTTTTCTCTGCTTTCTCAGACTTTTTCCTAGTGCCGGTTTGAAGTTCCTGCAGTTTTCACTGTAAAACCGAGTTGGAGCTTCTACCTCCAAATATATATGTATGGAATGGAGTTTGCAACTGAAAAGAAACTTTGTGTTACCAAAAAGCTAGGTGAAGGACGGCTTTCACACACACTTATCTCTCAGAACTGAGCAAGTGGAGAGACTTTCGTTCATCTTGCACCAAGGGAACGGGTTGCAGGAGACACTTTTTCTCTGCTTTCTCAGTCTGTTTCCTGGTGCCGGTTTGAAGTTCCTGCAGTTTTCACTGTAAAACCGAGTTGGAGCTAGTACCTCCCCATATATATGTATGGAATGGAGTTTGCAACTGAAAAGAAACTTTGTGTTCCCAGCAAACTAGGTGAAGAACGGCATTCACACACACTTATCTCTCAGAACTGAGCAAGTGGAGAGACGTTCGTTCATCTAGCACCAAGGGAACGGGTTGCAGGAGACACTTTTTCTCTGCTTTCTAAGTCTGTTTCCTAGTGCCGGTTTGAAGTTCCTGCAGTTTTCACTGTAAAACCGAGTTGGAGCTTGTACCTCCCCATATATATGTATGGAATGGAGTTTGCAACTGAAAAGAAACTTTGTGTTAACAACAAGCTACGTGAAGGACGGCTTTCACACACACTTATCTCTCAGAACTGAGCAAGTGGAGAGACGTTCGTTCATCTAGCACCAAGGGAACGGGTTGCAGGAGACACTCTTTCTCTGCTTTCTCAGACTGTTTCCTAGTGCCGGTTTGAAGTTCCTGCAGTTTTCACTGTAAAACCGAGTTGGAGCTTCTACCTCCAAATATATATGTATGGAATGGAGTTTGCAACTGAAAAGAAACTTTGTGTTCCCAAAAAGCTAGGTGAAGGACGGCTTTCACACACACTTATCTCTCAGAACTGAGCAAGTGGAGAGACGTTCGTTCATCTAGCACCAAGGGAACGGGTTGCAGGAGACACTTTTTCTCTGCTTTCTCAGTCTGTTTCCTAGTGCCGGTTTGAAATTCCTGCAGTTTTCACTGTAAAACCGAGTTGGAGCTAGTACCTCCCCATATATATGTATGGAATGGAGTTTGCAACTGAAAAGAAACTTTGTGTTCCCAACAAGCTAGGTGAAGGACGGCTTTCACACACACTTATCTCTCAGAACTGAGCAAGTGGAGAGACGTTCGTTCATCTAGCACCAAGGGAACGGGTTGCAGGAGACACTTTTTCTCTGCTTTCTCAGTCTGTTTCCTAGTGCCGGTTTGAAGTTCCTGCAGTTTTCACTGTAAAACCGAGTTGGAGCTAGTACCTCCCCATATATATGTATGGAATGGAGTTTGCAACTGAAAAGAAACTTTGTGTTCCCAACAAGCTAGGTGAAGGACGGCTTTCACACACACTTATCTCTCAGAACTGAGCAAGTGGAGAGACGTTCCTTCATCTAGCACCAAGGGAACGGGTTGCAGGAGACACTTTTTCTCTGCTTTCTCAGTCTGTTTCCTAGTGCCGGTTTGAAGTTCCTGCAGTTTTCACTGTAAAACCGAGTTGGAGCTTGTACCTCCCCATATATATGTATGGAATGGAGTTTGCAACTGAAAAGAAACTTTGTGTTCCCAACAAGCTAGGTGAAGGACGGCTTTCACACACACTTATCTCTCAGAACTGAGCAAGTGGAGAGACGTTCGTTCATCTAGCACCAAGGGAACGGGTTGCAGGAGGCACTTTTTCTCTGCTTTCTCAGACTGTTTCCTAGTGCCGGTTTGAAGTTCCTGCAGTTTTCACTGTAAAACCGAGTTGGAGCTTCTACCTCCAAATATATATGTATGGAATGGAGTTTGCAACTGAAAAGAAACTTTGTGTTCCCAACAAGCTAGGTGAAGGACGGCTTTCACACACACTTATCTCTCAGAACTGAGCAAGTGTAGAGACGTTCGTTCATCTAGCACCAAGGGAACGGGTTGCAGGAGACACTTTTTCTCTGCTTTCTCAGTCTGTTTCCTAGTGCCGGTTTGAAGTTCCTGCAGTTTTCACTGTCAAACCGAGTTGGAGCTAGTACCTCCCCATATATATGTATGGAATGGAGTTTGCAACTGAAAAGAAACTTTGTGTTCCCAACAAGCTAGGTGAAGGACGGCTTTCACACACACTTATCTCTCAGAACTGAGCAAGTGGAGAGACGTTCGTTCATCTAGCACCAAGGGAACGGGTTGCAGGAGACACTTTTTCTCTGCTTTCTCAGACTGTTTCCTAGTGCCGGTTTGAAGTTCCTGCAGTTTTCACTGTAAAACCGAGTTGGAGCTTCTACCTCCAAATATATATGTATGGAATGGAGTTTGCAACTGAAAAGAAACTTTGTGTTCCCAAAAAGCTAGGTGAAGGACGGCTTTCACACACACTTATCTCTCAGAACTGAGCAAGTGGAGAGACGTTCGTTCATCTAGCACCAAGGGAACGGGTTGCAGGAGACACTTTTTCTCTGCTTTCTCAGTCTGTTTCCTAGTGCCGGTTTGAAGTTCCTGCAGTTTTCACTGTAAAACCGAGTTGGAGCTAGTACCTCCCCATATATATGTATGGAATGGAGTTTGCAACTGAAAAGAAACTTTGTGTTCCCAACAAGCTAGGTGAAGGACGGCTTTGACACACACTTATCTCTCAGAACTGAGCAAGTGGAGAGACGTTCGTTCATCTAGCACCAAGGGAACGGGTTGCAGGAGACACTTTTTCTCTGCTTTCTCAGTCTGTTTCCTAGTGCCGGTTTGAAGTTCCTGCAGTTTTCACTGTAAAACCGAGTTGGAGCTAGTACCTCCCCATATATATGTATGGAATGGAGTTTGCAACTGAAAAGAAACTTTGTGTTCCCAACAAGCTAGGTGAAGGACGGCTTTCACACACACTTATCTCTCAGAACTGAGCAAGTGGAGAGACGTTCCTTCATCTAGCACCAAGGGAACGGGTTGCAGGAGACACTTTTTCTCTGCTTTCTCAGTCTGTTTCCTAGTGCCGGTTTGAAGTTCCTGCAGTTTTCACTGTAAAACCGAGTTGGAGCTTGTACCTCCCCATATATATGTATGGAATGGAGTTTGCAACTGAAAAGAAACTTTGTGTTCCCAACAAGCTAGGTGAAGGACGGCTTTCACACACACTTATCTCTCAGAACTGAGCAAGTGGAGAGACGTTCGTTCATCTAGCACCAAGGGAACGGGTTGCAGGAGGCACTTTTTCTCTGCTTTCTCAGACTGTTTCCTAGTGCCGGTTTGAAGTTCCTGCAGTTTTCACTGTAAAACCGAGTTGGAGCTTCTACCTCCAAATATATATGTATGGAATGGAGTTTGCAACTGAAAAGAAACTTTGTGTTCCCAACAAGCTAGGTGAAGGACGGCTTTCACACACACTTATCTCTCAGAACTGAGCAAGTGTAGAGACGTTCGTTCATCTAGCACCAAGGGAACGGGTTGCAGGAGACACTTTTTCTCTGCTTTCTCAGTCTGTTTCCTAGTGCCGGTTTGAAGTTCCTGCAGTTTTCACTGTCAAACCGAGTTGGAGCTAGTACCTCCCCATATATATGTATGGAATGGAGTTTGCAACTGAAAAGAAACTTTGTGTTCCCAACAAGCTAGGTGAAGGACGGCTTTCACACACACTTATCTCTCAGAACTGAGCAAGTGGAGAGACTTTAGTTCATCTAGCACCAAGGGAACGGGTTGCAGGAGACACTTTTTCTCTGCTTTCTCAGTCTGTTTCCTAGTGCCGGTTTGAAGTTCCTGCAGTATTCACTGTAAAACCGAGTTGGAGCTTCTACCTCCAAATATATATGTATGGAATGGAGTTTGCAACTGAAAAGAAACTTTGTGTTCCCAACAAGCTAGGTGAAGGACGGCTTTCACACACACTTATCTCTCAGAACTGAGCAAGTGTAGAGACGTTCGTTCATCTAGCACCAAGGGAACGGGTTGCAGGAGACACTTTTTCTCTGCTTTCTCAGTCTGTTTCCTAGTGCCGGTTTGAAGTTCCTGCAGTTTTCACTGTCAAACCGAGTTGGAGCTAGTACCTCCCCATATATATGTATGGAATGGAGTTTGCAACTGAAAAGAAACTTTGTGTTCCCAACAAGCTAGGTGAAGGACGGCTTTCACACACACTTATCTCTCAGAACTGAGCAAGTGGAGAGACGTTCCTTCATCTAGCACCAAGGGAACGGGTTGCAGGAGACACTTTTTCTCTGCTTTCTCAGTCTGTTTCCTAGTGCCGGTTTGAAGTTCCTGCAGTTTTCACTGTAAAACCGAGTTGGAGCTTGTACCTCCCCATATATATGTATGGAATGGAGTTTGCAACTGAAAAGAAACTTTGTGTTCCCAACAAGCTAGGTGAAGGACGGCTTTCACACACACTTATCTCTCAGAACTGAGCAAGTGGAGAGACGTTCGTTCATCTAGCACCAAGGGAACGGGTTGCAGGAGACACTTTTTCTCTGCTTTCTCAGACTGTTTCCTAGTGCCGGTTTGAAGTTCCTGCAGTTTTCACTGTAAAACCGAGTTGGAGCTTCTACCTCCAAATATATATGTATGGAATGGAGTTTGCAACTGAAAAGAAACTTTGTGTTCCCAACAAGCTAGGTGAAGGACGGCTTTCACACACACTTATCTCTCAGAACTGAGCAAGTGTAGAGACGTTCGTTCATCTAGCACCAAGGGAACGGGTTGCAGGAGACACTTTTTCTCTGCTTTCTCAGTCTGTTTCCTAGTGCCGGTTTGAAGTTCCTGCAGTTTTCACTGTCAAACCGAGTTGGAGCTAGTACCTCCCCATATATATGTATGGAATGGAGTTTGCAACTGAAAAGAAACTTTGTGTTCCCAACAAGCTAGGTGAAGGACGGCTTTCACACACACTTATCTCTCAGAACTGAGCAAGTGGAGAGACGTTCGTTCATCTAGCACCAAGGGAACGGGTTGCAGGAGACACTCTTTCTCTGCTTTCTCAGACTGTTTCCTAGTGCCGGTTTGAAGTTCCTGCAGTTTTCACTGTAAAACCGAGTTGGAGCTTCTACCTCCAAATATATATGTATGGAATGGAGTTTGCAACTGAAAAGAAACTTTGTGTTCCCAAAAAGCTAGGTGAAGGACGGCTTTCACACACACTTATCTCTCAGAACTGAGCAAGTGGAGAGACGTTCGTTCATCTAGCACCAAGGGAACGGGTTGCAGGAGACACTTTTTCTCTGCTTTCTCAGTCTGTTTCCTAGTGCCGGTTTGAAGTTCCTGCAGTTTTCACTGTAAAACCGAGTTGGAGCTAGTACCTCCCCATATATATGTATGGAATGGAGTTTGCAACTGAAAAGAAACTTTGTGTTCCCAACAAGCTAGGTGAAGGACGGCTTTGACACACACTTATCTCTCAGAACTGAGCAAGTGGAGAGACGTTCGTTCATCTAGCACCAAGGGAACGGGTTGCAGGAGACACTTTTTCTCTGCTTTCTCAGTCTGTTTCCTAGTGCCGGTTTGAAGTTCCTGCAGTTTTCACTGTAAAACCGAGTTGGAGCTAGTACCTCCCCATATATATGTATGGAATGGAGTTTGCAACTGAAAAGAAACTTTGTGTTCCCAACAAGCTAGGTGAAGGACGGCTTTCACACACACTTATCTCTCAGAACTGAGCAAGTGGAGAGACGTTCCTTCATCTAGCACCAAGGGAACGGGTTGCAGGAGACACTTTTTCTCTGCTTTCTCAGTCTGTTTCCTAGTGCCGGTTTGAAGTTCCTGCAGTTTTCACTGTAAAACCGAGTTGGAGCTTGTACCTCCCCATATATATGTATGGAATGGAGTTTGCAACTGAAAAGAAACTTTGTGTTCCCAACAAGCTAGGTGAAGGACGGCTTTCACACACACTTATCTCTCAGAACTGAGCAAGTGGAGAGACGTTCGTTCATCTAGCACCAAGGGAACGGGTTGCAGGAGACACTTTTTCTCTGCTTTCTCAGTCTGTTTCCTAGTGCCGGTTTGAAGTTCCTGCAGTTTTCACTGTAAAACCGAGTTGGAGCTTCTACCTCCAAATATATATGTATGGAATGGAGTTTGCAACTGAAAAGAAACTTTGTGTTCCCAACAAGCTAGGTGAAGGACGGCTTTCACACACACTTATCTCTCAGAACTGAGCAAGTGTAGAGACGTTCGTTCATCTAGCACCAAGGGAACGGGTTGCAGGAGACACTTTTTCTCTGCTTTCTCAGTCTGTTTCCTAGTGCCGGTTTGAAGTTCCTGCAGTTTTCACTGTCAAACCGAGTTGGAGCTAGTACCTCCCCATATATATGTATGGAATGGAGTTTGCAACTGAAAAGAAACTTTGTGTTCCCAACAAGCTAGGTGAAGGACGGCTTTCACACACACTTATCTCTCAGAACTGAGCAAGTGGAGAGACTTTAGTTCATCTAGCACCAAGGGAACGGGTTGCAGGAGACACTTTTTCTCTGCTTTCTCAGTCTGTTTCCTAGTGCCGGTTTGAAGTTCCTGCAGTATTCACTGTAAAACCGAGTTGGAGCTTCTACCTCCAAATATATATGTATGGAATGGAGTTTGCAACTGAAAAGAAACTTTGTGTTACCAAAAAGCTAGGTGAAGGACGGCTTTCACACACACTTATCTCTCAGAACTGAGCAAGTGGAGAGACTTTCGTTCATCTTGCACCAAGGGAACGGGTTGCAGGAGACACTTTTTCTCTGCTTTCTCAGTCTGTTTCCTGGTGCCGGTTTGAAGTTCCTGCAGTTTTCACTGTAAAACCGAGTTGGAGCTAGTACCTCCCCATATATATGTATGGAATGGAGTTTGCAACTGAAAAGAAACTTTGTGTTCCCAGCAAACTAGGTGAAGAACGGCATTCACACACACTTATCTCTCAGAACTGAGCAAGTGGAGAGACGTTCGTTCATCTAGCACCAAGGGAACGGGTTGCAGGAGACACTTTTTCTCTGCTTTCTAAGTCTGTTTCCTAGTGCCGGTTTGAAGTTCCTGCAGTTTTCACTGTAAAACCGAGTTGGAGCTTGTACCTCCCCATATATATGTATGGAATGGAGTTTGCAACTGAAAAGAAACTTTGTGTTAACAACAAGCTACGTGAAGGACGGCTTTCACACACACTTATCTCTCAGAACTGAGCAAGTGGAGAGACGTTCGTTCATCTAGCACCAAGGGAACGGGTTGCAGGAGACACTCTTTCTCTGCTTTCTCAGACTGTTTCCTAGTGCCGGTTTGAAGTTCCTGCAGTTTTCACTGTAAAACCGAGTTGGAGCTTCTACCTCCAAATATATATGTATGGAATGGAGTTTGCAACTGAAAAGAAACTTTGTGTTCCCAAAAAGCTAGGTGAAGGACGGCTTTCACACACACTTATCTCTCAGAACTGAGCAAGTGGAGAGACGTTCGTTCATCTAGCACCAAGGGAACGGGTTGCAGGAGACACTTTTTCTCTGCTTTCTCAGTCTGTTTCCTAGTGCCGGTTTGAAGTTCCTGCAGTTTTCACTGTAAAACCGAGTTGGAGCTAGTACCTCCCCATATATATGTATGGAATGGAGTTTGCAACTGAAAAGAAACTTTGTGTTCCCAACAAGCTAGGTGAAGGACGGCTTTCACACACACTTATCTCTCAGAACTGAGCAAGTGGAGAGACGTTCGTTCATCTAGCACCAAGGGAACGGGTTGCAGGAGACACTTTTTCTCTGCTTTCTCAGTCTGTTTCCTAGTGCCGGTTTGAAGTTCCTGCAGTTTTCACTGTAAAACCGAGTTGGAGCTAGTACCTCCCCATATATATGTATGGAATGGAGTTTGCAACTGAAAAGAAACTTTGTGTTCCCAACAAGCTAGGTGAAGGACGGCTTTCACACACACTTATCTCTCAGAACTGAGCAAGTGGAGAGACGTTCCTTCATCTAGCACCAAGGGAACGGGTTGCAGGAGACACTTTTTCTCTGCTTTCTCAGTCTGTTTCCTAGTGCCGGTTTGAAGTTCCTGCAGTTTTCACTGTAAAACCGAGTTGGAGCTTGTACCTCCCCATATATATGTATGGAATGGAGTTTGCAACTGAAAAGAAACTTTGTGTTCCCAACAAGCTAGGTGAAGGACGGCTTTCACACACACTTATCTCTCAGAACTGAGCAAGTGGAGAGACGTTCGTTCATCTAGCACCAAGGGAACGGGTTGCAGGAGACACTCTTTCTCTGCTTTCTCAGACTGTTTCCTAGTGCCGGTTTGAAGTTCCTGCAGTTTTCACTGTAAAACCGAGTTGGAGCTTCTACCTCCAAATATATATGTATGGAATGGAGTTTGCAACTGAAAAGAAACTTTGTGTTCCCAAAAAGCTAGGTGAAGGACGGCTTTCACACACACTTATCTCTCAGAACTGAGCAAGTGGAGAGACGTTCGTTCATCTAGCACCAAGGGAACGGGTTGCAGGAGACACTTTTTCTCTGCTTTCTCAGTCTGTTTCCTAGTGCCGGTTTGAAGTTCCTGCAGTTTTCACTGTAAAACCGAGTTGGAGCTAGTACCTCCCCATATATATGTATGGAATGGAGTTTGCAACTGAAAAGAAACTTTGTGTTCCCAACAAGCTAGGTGAAGGACGGCTTTCACACACACTTATCTCTCAGAACTGAGCAAGTGGAGAGACGTTCGTTCATCTAGCACCAAGGGAACGGGTTGCAGGAGACACTTTTTCTCTGCTTTCTCAGTCTGTTTCCTAGTGCCGGTTTGAAGTTCCTGCAGTTTTCACTGTAAAACCGAGTTGGAGCTAGTACCTCCCCATATATATGTATGGAATGGAGTTTGCAACTGAAAAGAAACTTTGTGTTCCCAACAAGCTAGGTGAAGGACGGCTTTCACACACACTTATCTCTCAGAACTGAGCAAGTGGAGAGACGTTCCTTCATCTAGCACCAAGGGAACGGGTTGCAGGAGACACTTTTTCTCTGCTTTCTCAGTCTGTTTCCTAGTGCCGGTTTGAAGTTCCTGCAGTTTTCACTGTAAAACCGAGTTGGAGCTTGTACCTCCCCATATATATGTATGGAATGGAGTTTGCAACTGAAAAGAAACTTTGTGTTCCCAACAAGCTAGGTGAAGGACGGCTTTCACACACACTTATCTCTCAGAACTGAGCAAGTGGAGAGACGTTCGTTCATCTAGCACCAAGGGAACGGGTTGCAGGAGGCACTTTTTCTCTGCTTTCTCAGACTGTTTCCTAGTGCCGGTTTGAAGTTCCTGCAGTTTTCACTGTAAAACCGAGTTGGAGCTTCTACCTCCAAATATATATGTATGGAATGGAGTTTGCAACTGAAAAGAAACTTTGTGTTCCCAACAAGCTAGGTGAAGGACGGCTTTCACACACACTTATCTCTCAGAACTGAGCAAGTGTAGAGACGTTCGTTCATCTAGCACCAAGGGAACGGGTTGCAGGAGACACTTTTTCTCTGCTTTCTCAGTCTGTTTCCTAGTGCCGGTTTGAAGTTCCTGCAGTTTTCACTGTCAAACCGAGTTGGAGCTAGTACCTCCCCATATATATGTATGGAATGGAGTTTGCAACTGAAAAGAAACTTTGTGTTCCCAACAAGCTAGGTGAAGGACGGCTTTCACACACACTTATCTCTCAGAACTGAGCAAGTGGAGAGACGTTCGTTCATCTAGCACCAAGGGAACGGGTTGCAGGAGACACTCTTTCTCTGCTTTCTCAGACTGTTTCCTAGTGCCGGTTTGAAGTTCCTGCAGTTTTCACTGTAAAACCGAGTTGGAGCTTCTACCTCCAAATATATATGTATGGAATGGAGTTTGCAACTGAAAAGAAACTTTGTGTTCCCAAAAAGCTAGGTGAAGGACGGCTTTCACACACACTTATCTCTCAGAACTGAGCAAGTGGAGAGACGTTCGTTCATCTAGCACCAAGGGAACGGGTTGCAGGAGACACTTTTTCTCTGCTTTCTCAGTCTGTTTCCTAGTGCCGGTTTGAAGTTCCTGCAGTTTTCACTGTAAAACCGAGTTGGAGCTAGTACCTCCCCATATATATGTATGGAATGGAGTTTGCAACTGAAAAGAAACTTTGTGTTCCCAACAAGCTAGGTGAAGGACGGCTTTGACACACACTTATCTCTCAGAACTGAGCAAGTGGAGAGACGTTCGTTCATCTAGCACCAAGGGAACGGGTTGCAGGAGACACTTTTTCTCTGCTTTCTCAGTCTGTTTCCTAGTGCCGGTTTGAAGTTCCTGCAGTTTTCACTGTAAAACCGAGTTGGAGCTAGTACCTCCCCATATATATGTATGGAATGGAGTTTGCAACTGAAAAGAAACTTTGTGTTCCCAACAAGCTAGGTGAAGGACGGCTTTCACACACACTTATCTCTCAGAACTGAGCAAGTGGAGAGACGTTCCTTCATCTAGCACCAAGGGAACGGGTTGCAGGAGACACTTTTTCTCTGCTTTCTCAGTCTGTTTCCTAGTGCCGGTTTGAAGTTCCTGCAGTTTTCACTGTAAAACCGAGTTGGAGCTTGTACCTCCCCATATATATGTATGGAATGGAGTTTGCAACTGAAAAGAAACTTTGTGTTCCCAACAAGCTAGGTGAAGGACGGCTTTCACACACACTTATCTCTCAGAACTGAGCAAGTGGAGAGACGTTCGTTCATCTAGCACCAAGGGAACGGGTTGCAGGAGGCACTTTTTCTCTGCTTTCTCAGACTGTTTCCTAGTGCCGGTTTGAAGTTCCTGCAGTTTTCACTGTAAAACCGAGTTGGAGCTTCTACCTCCAAATATATATGTATGGAATGGAGTTTGCAACTGAAAAGAAACTTTGTGTTCCCAACAAGCTAGGTGAAGGACGGCTTTCACACACACTTATCTCTCAGAACTGAGCAAGTGTAGAGACGTTCGTTCATCTAGCACCAAGGGAACGGGTTGCAGGAGACACTTTTTCTCTGCTTTCTCAGTCTGTTTCCTAGTGCCGGTTTGAAGTTCCTGCAGTTTTCACTGTCAAACCGAGTTGGAGCTAGTACCTCCCCATATATATGTATGGAATGGAGTTTGCAACTGAAAAGAAACTTTGTGTTCCCAACAAGCTAGGTGAAGGACGGCTTTCACACACACTTATCTCTCAGAACTGAGCAAGTGGAGAGACTTTAGTTCATCTAGCACCAAGGGAACGGGTTGCAGGAGACACTTTTTCTCTGCTTTCTCAGTCTGTTTCCTAGTGCCGGTTTGAAGTTCCTGCAGTATTCACTGTAAAACCGAGTTGGAGCTAGTACCTCCCCATATATATGTATGGAATGGAGTTTGCAACTGAAAAGAAACTTTGTGTTCCCAACAAGCTAGGTGAAGGACGGCTTTCACACACACTTATCTCTCAGAACTGAGCAAGTGGAGAGACGTTCGTTCATCTAGCACCAAGGGAACAGGTTGCAGGGTACACTTTTTCTCTGGTTTCTCAGTCTGTTTCCTAGTGCCGGTTTGAAGTTCCTGCAGTTTTCACTGTAAAACCGAGTTGGAGCTTGTACCTCCCCATATATATGTATGGAATGGAGTTTGCAACTGAAAAGAAACTTTGTGTTCCCAACAAGCTAGGTGAAGGACGGCTTTCACACACACTTATCTCTCAGAACTGAGCAAGTGGAGAGACGTTCGTTCATCTAGCACCAAGGGAACGGGTTGCAGGAGGCACTTTTTCTCTGCTTTCTCAGACTGTTTCCTAGTGCCGGTTTGAAGTTCCTGCAGTTTTCACTGTAAAACCGAGTTGGAGCTTCTACCTCCAAATATATATGTATGGAATGCAGTTTGCAACTGAAAAGAAACTTTGTGTTCCCAACAAGCTAGGTGAAGGACGGCTTTCACACACACTTATCTCTCAGAACGGAGCAAGTGGAGAGACGTTCGTTCATCTAGCACCAAGGGAACGGGTTGCAGGAGACACTTTTTCTCTGCTTTCTCAGTCTGTTTCCTAGTGCCGGTTTGAAGTTCCTGCAGTATTCACTGTAAAACCGAGTTGGAGCTTCTACCTGCAAATATATATGTATGGAATGGAGTTTGCAACTGAAAAGAAACTTTGTGTTCCCAAAAAGCTAGGTGAAGGACGGCTTTCACACACACTTATCTCTCAGAACTGAGCAAGTGGAGAGACGTTCGTTCATCTAGCACCAAGGGAACGGGTTGCAGGAGACACTTTTTCTCTGCTTTCTCAGTCTGTTTCCTAGTGCCGGTTTGAAGTTCCTGCAGTTTTCACTGTAAAACCGAGTTGGAGTTTGTACCTCCCCATATATATGTATGGAATGGAGTTTGCAACTGAAAAGAAACTTTGTGTTCCCAACAAGCTAGGTGAAGGACGGCTTTCACACACACTTATCTCTCAGAACTGAGCAAGTGGAGAGACGTTCGTTCATCTAGCAACAAGGGAACGGGTTGCAGGAGGCACTTTTTCTCTGCTTTCTCAGACTGTTTCCTAGTGCCGGTTTGAAGTTCCTGCAGTTTTCACTGTAAAACCGAGTTGGAGCTTCTACCTCCAAATATATATGTATGGAATGGAGTTTGCAACTGAAAAGAAACTTTGTGTTCCCAAAAAGCTAGGTGAAGGACGGCTTTCACACACACTTATCTCTCAGAACTGAGCAAGTGGAGAGACTTTCGTTCATCTAGCACCAAGGGAACGGGTTGCAGGAGACACTTTTTCTCTGCTTTCTCAGTCTGTTTCCTAGTGCCGGTTTGAAGTTCCTGCAGTTTTCACTGTAAAACCGAGTTGGAGCTTGTACCTCCCCATATATATGTATGGAATGGAGTTTGCAACTGAAAAGAAACTTTGTGTTCCCAACAAGCTAGGTGAAGGACGGCTTTCACACACACTTATCTCTCAGAACTGAGCAAGTGGAGAGACGTTCGTTCATCTAGCACCAAGGGAACGGGTTGCAGGAGACACTTTTTCTCTGCTTTCTCAGTCTGTTTCCTAGTGCCGGTTTGAAGTTCCTGCAGTTTTCACTGTAAAACCGAGTTGGAGCTTGTACCTCCCCAAATATATGTATGGAATGGGGTTTGCAACTGAAAAGAAACTTTGTGTTCCCAACAAGCTAGGTGAAGGACGGCTTTCACACACACTTATCTCTCAGAACTGAGCAAGTGGAGAGACGTTCGTTCATCTAGCACCAAGGGAACGGGTTGCAGGAGACACTTTTTCTCTGCTTTCTCAGTCTGTTTCCTAGTGCCGGTTTGAAGTTCCTGCAGTTTTCACTGTAAAACCGAGTTGGAGCTTGTACCTCCCCATATATATGTATGGAATGGGGTTTGCAACTGAAAAGAAACTTTGTGTTCCCAACAAGCTAGGTGAAGGACGGCTTTCACACACACTTATCTCTCAGAACTGAGCAAGTGGAGAGACGTTCGTTCATCTAGCACCAAGGGAACGGGTTGCAGGAGACACTTTTTCTCTGCTTTCTCAGTCTGTTTCCTAGTGCCGGTTTGAAGTTCCTGCAGTTTTCACTGTAAAACCGAGTTGGAGCTTGTACCTCCCCATATATATGTATGGAATGGAGTTTGCAACTGAAAAGAAACTTTGTGTTCCCAACAAGCTAGGTGAAGGACGGCTTTTACTCGCACATATCTCTCAGAACTGAGCAAGTGCAGAGACGTTCGTTCATCTAGCACCAAGGGAACGGGTTGCAGGAGACACTTTTTCTCTGCTTTCTAAGTCTGTTTCCTAGTGCCGGTTTGAAGTTCCTGCAGTTTTCACTGTCAAACCGAGTTGGAGCTTGTACCTCCCCATATATATGTATGGAATGGAGTTTGCAACTGAAAAGAAACTTTGTGTTAACAACAAGCTAGGTGAAGGAAGGCTTTCACACACAATTATCTCTCAGAACTGAGCAAGTGGAGAGACGTTCGTTCATCTAGCACCAAGGGAACGGGTTGCAGGAGACACTCTTTCTCTGCTTTCTCAGACTGTTTCCTAGTGCCGGTTTGAAGTTCCTGCAGTTTTCACTGTAAAACCGAGTTGGAGCTTCTACCTCCAAATATATATGTATGGAATGGAGTTTGCAACTGAAAAGAAACTTTGTGTTCCCAAAAAGCTAGGTGAAGGACGGCTTTCACACACACTTATCTCTCAGAACTGAGCAAGTGGAGAGACGTTCGTTCATCTAGCACCAAGGGAACGGGTTGCAGGAGACACTTGTTCTCTGCTTTCTCAGTCTGTTTCCTAGTGCCGGTTTGAAGTTCCTGCAGTTTTCACTGTAAAACCGAGTTGGAGCTTGTACCTCCCCATATATATGTATGGAATGGAGTTTGCAACTGAAAAGAAACTTTGTGTTCCCAACAAGCTAGGTGAAGGACGGCTTTCACACACACTTATCTCTCAGAACTGAGCAAGAGGAGAGACGTTCGTTCATCTAGCACCAAGGGAACGGGTTGCAGGAGACACTTTTTCTCTGCTTTCTCAGTCTGTTTCCTAGTGCCGGTTTGAAGTTCCTGCAGTTTTCACTGTAAAACCGAGTTGGAACTTGTACCTCCCCATATATATGTATGGAATGGAGTTTGCAACTGAAAAGAAACTTTGTGTTCCCAACAAGCTAGGTGAAGGACGGCTTTCACACACACTTATCTCTCAGAACTGAGCAAGTGGAGAGACGTTCGTTCATCTAGCACCAAGGGAACGGGTTGCAGGAGACACTTTTTCTCTGCTTTCTCAGTCTGTTTCCTAGTGCCGGTTTGAAGTTCCTGCAGTTTTCACTGTAAAACCGAGTTGGAGCTTGTACCTCCCCATATATATGTATGGAATGGGGTTTGCAACTGAAAAGAAACTTTGTGTTCCCAACAAGCTAGGTGAAGGACGGCTTTCACACACACTTATCTCTCAGAACTGAGCAAGTGGAGAGACGTTCGTTCATCTAGCACCAAGGGAACGGGTTGCAGGAGACACTTTTTCTCTGCTTTCTCAGTCTGTTTCCTAGTGCCGGTTTGAAGTTCCTGCAGTTTTCACTGTAAAACCGAGTTGGAGCTTGTACCTCCCCATATATATGTATGGAATGGAGTTTGCAACTGAAAAGAAACTATGTGTTCCCAACAAGCTAGGTGAAGGACGGCTTTCAGACACACTAATCTCTCAGAACTGAGCAAGTGGAGAGACGTTCGTTCTTCTAGCACCAAGGGAACGGTTGCAGGAGACACTTTTTCTCTGCTTTCTCAGTCTGTTTCCTAGTGCCGGTTTGAAGTTCCTGCAGTTTTCACTGTAAAACCGAGTTGAAGCTTGTACCTCCCCATATATATGTATGGAATGGGGTTTGCAACTGAAAAGAAACTTTGTGTTCCCAACAAGCTAGGTGAAGGACGGCTTTCACACACACTTATCTCTCAGAACTGAGCAAGTGGAGAGACGTTCGTTCATCTAGCACCAAGGGAACGGGTTGCAGGAGGCACTTTTTCTCTGCTTTCTCAGACTGTTTCCTAGTGCCGGTTTGAAGTTCCTGCAGTTTTCACTGTAAAACCGAGTTGGAGCTTCTACCTCCAAATATATATGTATGGAATGGAGTTTGCAACTGAAAAGAAACTTTGTGTTACCAAAAAGCTAGGTGAAGGACGGCTTTCACACACACTTATCTCTCAGAACTGAGCAAGTGGAGAGACTTTCGTTCATCTAGCACCAAGGGAACGGGTTGCAGGAGACATTTTTTCTCTGCTTTCTCAGTCTGTTTCCTGGTGCCGGTTTGAAGTTCCTGCAGTTTTCACTGTAAAACCGAGTTGGAGCTAGTACCTCCCCATATATATGTATGGAATGGAGTTTGCAACTGAAAAGAAACTTTGTGTTCCCAACAAGCTAGGTGAAGGACGGCTTTCACACACACTTATCTCTCAGAACTGAGCAAGTGGAGAGACGTTCGTTCATCTAGCACCAAGGGAACGGGTTGCAGGAGACACTTTTTCTCTGCTTTCTAAGTCTGTTTCCTAGTGCCGGTTTGAAGTTCCTGCAGTTTTCACTGTAAAACCGAGTTGGAGCTTGTACCTCCCCATATATATGTATGGAATGGAGTTTGCAACTGAAAAGAAACTTTGTGTTCCCAACAAGCTAGGTGAAGTACGGCTTTCACACACACTTATCTCTCAGAACTGAGCAAGTGGAGAGACGTTCGTTCATCTAGCACCAAGGGAACGGGTTGCAGGAGACACTTTTTCTCTGCTTTCTCAGTCTGTTTCCTAGTGCCGGTTTGAAGTTCCTGCAGTTTTCACTGTAAAACCGAGTTGGAGCTTGTACCTCCCCATATATATGTATGGAATGGGGTTTGCAACTGAAAAGAAACTTTGTGTTCCCAACAAGCTAGGTGAAGGACGGCTTTCACACACACTTATCTCTCAGAACTGAGCAAGTGGAGAGACATTCGTTCATCTAGCACCAAGGGAACGGGTTGCAGGAGACACTTTTTCTCTGCTTTCTCAGTCTGTTTCCTAGTGCCGGTTTGAAGTTCCTGCAGTTTTCACTATAAAACCGACTTGGAGCTTGTACCTCCCCATATATATGTATGGAATGGAGTTTGCAACTGAAAAGAAACTTTGTGTTCCCATCAAGCTAGGTGAAGGACGGCTTTTACTCGCACATATTTCTCAGAACTGAGCAAGTGCAGAGACGTTCGTTCATCTAGCACCAAGGGAACGGGTTGCAGGAGACACTTTTTCTCTGCTTTCTAAGTCTGTTTCCTAGTGCCGGTTTGAAGTTCCTGCAGTTTTCACTGTCAAACCGTGTTGGAGCTTGTACCTCCCCATATATATGTATTTAATGGAGTTTGCAACTGAAAAGAAACTTTGTGTTAACAACAAGCTAGGTGAAGGACGGCTTTCACACACAATTATCTCTCAGAACTGAGCAAGTGGAGAGACGTTCGTTCATCTAGCACCAAGGGAACGGGTTGCAGGAGACACTCTTTCTCTGCTTTCTCAGACTGTTTCCTAGTGCCGGTTTGAAGTTCCTGCAGTTTTCACTGTAAAACCGAGTTGGAGCTTCTACCTCCAAATATATATGTATGGAATGGAGTTTGCAACTGAAAAGAAACTTTGTGTTCCCAAAAAGCTAGGTGAAGGACGGCTTTCACACACACTTATCTCTCAGAACTGAGCAAGTGGAGAGACGTTCGTTCATCTAGCACCAAGGGAACGGGTTGCAGGAGACACTTGTTCTCTGCTTTCTCAGTCTGTTTCCTAGTGCCGGTTTGAAGTTCCTGCAGTTTTCACTGTAAAACCGAGTTGGAGCTTGTACCTCCCCAATTATATGTATGGAATGGAGTTTGCAACTGAAAAGAAACTTTGTGTTCCCAACATGCTAGGTGAAGGACGGCTTTCACACACACTTATCTCTCAGAACTGAGCAAGAGGAGAGACGTTCGTTCATCTAGCACCAAGGGAACGGGTTGCAGGAGACACTTTTTCTCTGCTTTCTCAGTCTGTTTCCTAGTGCCGGTTTGAAGTTCCTGCAGTTTTCACTGTAAAACCGAGTTGGAGCTTGTACCTCCCCATATATATGTATGGAATGGAGTTTGCAACTGAAAAGAAACTTTGTGTTCCCAACATGCTAGGTGAAGGACGGCTTTCACACACACTTATCTCTCAGAACTGAGCAAGAGGAGAGACGTTCGTTCATCTAGCACCAAGGGAACGGGTTGCAGGAGACACTTGTTCTCTGCTTTCTCAGTCTGTTTCCTAGTGCCGGTTTGAAGTTCCTGCAGTTTTCACTGTAAAACCGAGTTGGAGCTTGTACCTCCCCATATATATGTATGGAATGGAGTTTGCAACTGAAAAGAAACTTTGTGTTCCCAACATGCTAGGTGAAGGACGGCTTTCACACACACTTATCTCTCAGAACTGAGCAAGAGGAGAGACGTTCGTTCATCTAGCACCAAGGGAACGGGTTGCAGGAGACACTTTTTCTCTGCTTTCTCAGTCTGTTTCCTAGTGCCGGTTTGAAGTTCCTGCAGTTTTCACTGTAAAACCGAGTTGGAGCTTGTACCTCCCCATATATATGTATGGAATGGAGTTTGCAACTGAAAAGAAACTTTGTGTTCCCAACATGCTAGGTGAAGGACGGCTTTCACACACACTTATCTCTCAGAACTGAGCAAGAGGAGAGACGTTCGTTCATCTAGCACCAAGGGAACGGGTTGCAGGAGACACTTTTTCTCTGCTTTCTCAGTCTGTTTCCTAGTGCCGGTTTGAAGTTCCTGCAGTTTTCACTGTAAAACCGAGTTGGAGCTAGTACCTCCCCATATATATGTATGGAATGGAGTTTGCAACTGAAAAGAAACTTTGTGTTCCCAACAAGCTAGGTGAAGGACGGCTTTCACACACACTTATCTCTCAGAACTGAGCAAGTGGAGAGACGTTCGTTCATCTAGCACCAAGGGAACGGGTTGCAGGAGACACTTTTTCTCTGCTTTCTAAGTCTGTTTCCTAGTGCCGGTTTGAAGTTCCTGCAGTTTTCACTGTAAAACCGAGTTGGAGCTTGTACCTCCCCATATATATGTATGGAATGGAGTTTGCAACTGAAAAGAAACTTTGTGTTCCCAACAAGCTAGGTGAAGTACGGCTTTCACACACACTTATCTCTCAGAACTGAGCAAGTGGAGAGACGTTCGTTCATCTAGCACCAAGGGAACGGGTTGCAGGAGACACTTTTTCTCTGCTTTCTCAGTCTGTTTCCTAGTGCCGGTTTGAAGTTCCTGCAGTTTTCACTGTAAAACCGAGTTGGAGCTTGTACCTCCCCATATATATGTATGGAATGGGGTTTGCAACTGAAAAGAAACTTTGTGTTCCCAACAAGCTAGGTGAAGGACGGCTTTCACACACACTTATCTCTCAGAACTGAGCAAGTGGAGAGACATTCGTTCATCTAGCACCAAGGGAACGGGTTGCAGGAGACACTTTTTCTCTGCTTTCTCAGTCTGTTTCCTAGTGCCGGTTTGAAGTTCCTGCAGTTTTCACTATAAAACCGACTTGGAGCTTGTACCTCCCCATATATATGTATGGAATGGAGTTTGCAACTGAAAAGAAACTTTGTGTTCCCATCAAGCTAGGTGAAGGACGGCTTTTACTCGCACATATTTCTCAGAACTGAGCAAGTGCAGAGACGTTCGTTCATCTAGCACCAAGGGAACGGGTTGCAGGAGACACTTTTTCTCTGCTTTCTAAGTCTGTTTCCTAGTGCCGGTTTGAAGTTCCTGCAGTTTTCACTGTCAAACCGTGTTGGAGCTTGTACCTCCCCATATATATGTATTTAATGGAGTTTGCAACTGAAAAGAAACTTTGTGTTAACAACAAGCTAGGTGAAGGACGGCTTTCACACACAATTATCTCTCAGAACTGAGCAAGTGGAGAGACGTTCGTTCATCTAGCACCAAGGGAACGGGTTGCAGGAGACACTCTTTCTCTGCTTTCTCAGACTGTTTCCTAGTGCCGGTTTGAAGTTCCTGCAGTTTTCACTGTAAAACCGAGTTGGAGCTTCTACCTCCAAATATATATGTATGGAATGGAGTTTGCAACTGAAAAGAAACTTTGTGTTCCCAAAAAGCTAGGTGAAGGACGGCTTTCACACACACTTATCTCTCAGAACTGAGCAAGTGGAGAGACGTTCGTTCATCTAGCACCAAGGGAACGGGTTGCAGGAGACACTTGTTCTCTGCTTTCTCAGTCTGTTTCCTAGTGCCGGTTTGAAGTTCCTGCAGTTTTCACTGTAAAACCGAGTTGGAGCTTGTACCTCCCCAATTATATGTATGGAATGGAGTTTGCAACTGAAAAGAAACTTTGTGTTCCCAACATGCTAGGTGAAGGACGGCTTTCACACACACTTATCTCTCAGAACTGAGCAAGAGGAGAGACGTTCGTTCATCTAGCACCAAGGGAACGGGTTGCAGGAGACACTTTTTCTCTGCTTTCTCAGTCTGTTTCCTAGTGCCGGTTTGAAGTTCCTGCAGTTTTCACTGTAAAACCGAGTTGGAGCTTGTACCTCCCCATATATATGTATGGAATGGAGTTTGCAACTGAAAAGAAACTTTGTGTTCCCAACATGCTAGGTGAAGGACGGCTTTCACACACACTTATCTCTCAGAACTGAGCAAGAGGAGAGACGTTCGTTCATCTAGCACCAAGGGAACGGGTTGCAGGAGACACTTGTTCTCTGCTTTCTCAGTCTGTTTCCTAGTGCCGGTTTGAAGTTCCTGCAGTTTTCACTGTAAAACCGAGTTGGAGCTTGTACCTCCCCATATATATGTATGGAATGGAGTTTGCAACTGAAAAGAAACTTTGTGTTCCCAACATGCTAGGTGAAGGACGGCTTTCACACACACTTATCTCTCAGAACTGAGCAAGAGGAGAGACGTTCGTTCATCTAGCACCAAGGGAACGGGTTGCAGGAGACACTTTTTCTCTGCTTTCTCAGTCTGTTTCCTAGTGCCGGTTTGAAGTTCCTGCAGTTTTCACTGTAAAACCGAGTTGGAGCTTGTACCTCCCCATATATATGTATGGAATGGAGTTTGCAACTGAAAAGAAACTTTGTGTTCCCAACATGCTAGGTGAAGGACGGCTTTCACACACACTTATCTCTCAGAACTGAGCAAGAGGAGAGACGTTCGTTCATCTAGCACCAAGGGAACGGGTTGCAGGAGACACTTTTTCTCTGCTTTCTCAGTCTGTTTCCTAGTGCCGGTTTGAAGTTCCTGCAGTTTTCACTGTAAAACCGAGTTGGAGCTTGTACCTCCCCATATATATGTATGGAATGGGGTTTGCAACTGAAAAGAAACTTTGTGTTCCCAACAAGCTAGGTGAAGGACGGCTTTCACACACACTTATCTCTCAGAACTGAGCAAGTGGAGAGACGTTCGTTCATCTAGCACCAAGGGAACGGTTGCAGGAGACACTTTTTCTCTGCTTTCTCAGTCTGTTTCCTAGTGCCGGTTTGAAGTTCCTGCAGTTTTCACTGTAAAACCGAGTTGAAGCTTGTACCTCCCCATATATATGTATGGAATGGGGTTTGCAACTGAAAAGAAACTTTGTGTTCCCAACAAGCTAGGTGAAGGACGGCTTTCACACACACTTATCTCTCAGAACTGAGCAAGTGGAGAGACGTTCGTTCATCTAGCACCAAGGGAACGGGTTGCAGGAGGCACTTTTTCTCTGCTTTCTCAGACTGTTTCCTAGTGCCGGTTTGAAGTTCCTGCAGTTTTCACTGTAAAACCGAGTTGGAGCTTCTACCTCCAAATATATATGTATGGAATGGAGTTTGCAACTGAAAAGAAACTTTGTGTTACCAAAAAGCTAGGTGAATGACGGCTTTCACACACACTTATCTCTCAGAACTGAGCAAGTGGAGAGACGTTCGTTCACCTAGCACCAAGGGAACGGGTTGCAGGAGACACTTTTTCTCTGCTTTCTAAGTCTGTTTCCTAGTGCCGGTTTGAAGTTCCTGCAGTTTTCACTGTAAAACCGAGTTGGAGCTTGTACCTCCCCATATATATGTATGGAATGGAGTTTGCAACTGAAAAGAAACTTTGTGTTCCCAACAAGCTAGGTGAAGGACGGCTTTCACACACACTTATCTCTCAGAACTGAGCAAGTGGAGAGACATTCGTTCATCTAGCACCAAGGGAACGGGTTGCAGGGGACACTTTTTCTCTGCTTTCTCAGTCTGTTTCCTAGTGCCGGTTTGAAGTTCCTGCAGTTTTCACTATAAAACCGACTTGGAGCTTGTACCTCCCCATATATATGTATGGAATGGAGTTTGCAACTGAAAAGAAACTTTGTGTTCCCATCAAGCTAGGTGAAGGACGGCTTTTACTCGCACATATTTCTCAGAACTGAGCAAGTGCAGAGACGTTCGTTCATCTAGCACCAAGGGAACGGGTTGCAGGAGACACTTTTTCTCTGCTTTCTAAGTCTGTTTCCTAGTGCCGGTTTGAAGTTCCTGCAGTTTTCACTGTCAAACCGTGTTGGAGCTTGTACCTCCCCATATATATGTATGGAATGGAGTTTGCAACTGAAAAGAAACTTTGTGTTAACAACAAGCTAGGTGAAGGACGGCTTTCACACACAATTATCTCTCAGAACTGAGCAAGTGGAGAGACGTTCGTTCATCTAGCACCAAGGGAACGGGTTGCAGGAAACACTCTTTCTCTGCTTTCTCAGACTGTTTCCTAGTGCCGGTTTGAAGTTCCTGCAGTTTTCACTGTAAAACCGAGTTGGAGCTTCTACCTCCAAATATATATGTATGGAATGGAGTTTGCAACTGAAAAGAAACTTTGTGTTCCCAAAAAGCTAGGTGAAGGACGGCTTTCACACACACTTATCTCTCAGAACTGAGCAAGTGGAGAGACGTTCGTTCATCTAGCACCAAGGGAACGGGTTGCAGGAGACACTTGTTCTCTGCTTTCTCAGTCTGTTTCCTAGTGCCGGTTTGAAGTTCCTGCAGTTTTCACTGTAAAACCGAGTTGGAGCTTGTACCTCCCCATATATATGTATGGAATGGAGTTTGCAACTGAAAAGAAACTTTGTGTTCCCAACATGCTAGGTGAAGGACGGCTTTCACACACACTTATCTCTCAGAACTGAGCAAGAGGAGAGACGTTCGTTCATCTAGCACCAAGGGAACGGGTTGCAGGAGACACTTGTTCTCTGCTTTCTCAGTCTGTTTCCTAGTGCCGGTTTGAAGTTCCTGCAGTTTTCACTGTAAAACCGAGTTGGAGCTTGTACCTCCCCATATATATGTATGGAATGGAGTTTGCAACTGAAAAGAAACTTTGTGTTCCCAACATGCTAGGTGAAGGACGGCTTTCACACACACTTATCTCTCAGAACTGAGCAAGAGGAGAGACGTTCGTTCATCTAGCACCAAGGGAACGGGTTGCAGGAGACACTTGTTCTCTGCTTTCTCAGTCTGTTTCCTAGTGCCGGTTTGAAGTTCCTGCAGTTTTCACTGTAAAACCGAGTTGGAGCTTGTACCTCCCCATATATATGTATGGAATGGAGTTTGCAACTGAAAAGAAACTTTGTGTTCCCAACATGCTAGGTGAAGGACGGCTTTCACACACACTTATCTCTCAGAACTGAGCAAGAGGAGAGACGTTCGTTCATCTAGCACCAAGGGAACGGGTTGCAGGAGACACTTTTTCTCTGCTTTCTCAGTCTGTTTCCTAGTGCCGGTTTGAAGTTCCTGCAGTTTTCACTGTAAAACCGAGTTGGAGCTTGTACCTCCCCATATATATGTATGGAATGGAGTTTGCAACTGAAAAGAAACTTTGTGTTCCCAACATGCTAGGTGAAGGACGGCTTTCACACACACTTATCTCTCAGAACTGAGCAAGAGGAGAGACGTTCGTTCATCTAGCACCAAGGGAACGGGTTGCAGGAGACACTTTTTCTCTGCTTTCTCAGTCTGTTTCCTAGTGCCGGTTTGAAGTTCCTGCAGTTTTCACTGTAAAACCGAGTTGGAGCTTGTACCTCCCCATATATATGTATGGAATGGGGTTTGCAACTGAAAAGAAACTTTGTGTTCCCAACAAGCTAGGTGAAGGACGGCTTTCACACACACTTATCTCTCAGAACTGAGCAAGTGGAGAGACGTTCGTTCATCTAGCACCAAGGGAACGGTTGCAGGAGACACTTTTTCTCTGCTTTCTCAGTCTGTTTCCTAGTGCCGGTTTGAAGTTCCTGCAGTTTTCACTGTAAAACCGAGTTGAAGCTTGTACCTCCCCATATATATGTATGGAATGGGGTTTGCAACTGAAAAGAAACTTTGTGTTCCCAACAAGCTAGGTGAAGGACGGCTTTCACACACACTTATCTCTCAGAACTGAGCAAGTGGAGAGACGTTCGTTCATCTAGCACCAAGGGAACGGGTTGCAGGAGGCACTTTTTCTCTGCTTTCTCAGACTGTTTCCTAGTGCCGGTTTGAAGTTCCTGCAGTTTTCACTGTAAAACCGAGTTGGAGCTTCTACCTCCAAATATATATGTATGGAATGGAGTTTGCAACTGAAAAGAAACTTTGTGTTACCAAAAAGCTAGGTGAATGACGGCTTTCACACACACTTATCTCTCAGAACTGAGCAAGTGGAGAGACGTTCGTTCACCTAGCACCAAGGGAACGGGTTGCAGGAGACACTTTTTCTCTGCTTTCTAAGTCTGTTTCCTAGTGCCGGTTTGAAGTTCCTGCAGTTTTCACTGTAAAACCGAGTTGGAGCTTGTACCTCCCCATATATATGTATGGAATGGAGTTTGCAACTGAAAAGAAACTTTGTGTTCCCAACAAGCTAGGTGAAGGACGGCTTTCACACACATTTATCTCTCAGAACTGAGCAAGTGGAGAGACGTTCGTTCATCTAGCACCAAGGGAACGGGTTGCAGGAGACACTCTTTCTCTGCTTTCTCAGACTGTTTCCTAGTGCCGGTTTGAAGTTCCTGCAGTTTTCACTGTAAAACCGAGTTGGAGCTTCTACCTCCAAATATATATGTATGGAATGGAGTTTGCAACTGAAAAGAAACTTTGTGTTCCCAAAAAGCTAGGTGAAGGACGGCTTTCACACACACTTATCTTTCAGAACTGAGCAAGTGGAGAGACGTTCGTTCATCTAGCACCAAGGGAACGGGTTGCAGGAGACACTTTTTCTCTGCTTTCTCAGTCTGTTTCCTAGTGCCGGTTTGAAGTTCCTGCAGTTTTCACTGTAAAACCGAGTTGGAGCTAGTACCTCCCCATATATATGTATGGAATGGAGTTTGCAACTGAAAAGAAACTTTGTGTTCCCAACAAGCTAGGTGAAGTACGGCTTTCACACACACTTATCTCTCAGAACTGAGCAAGTGGAGAGACGTTCGTTCATCTAGCACCAAGGGAACTGGTTGCAGGAGACACTTTTTCTCTGCTTTCTCAGTCTGTTTCCTAGTGCCGGTTTGAAGTTCCTGCAGTTTTCACTGTAAAACCGAGTTGGAGCTAGTACCTCCCCATATATATGTATGGAATGGAGTTTGCAACTGAAAAGAAACTTTGTGTTCCCAACAAGCTAGGTGAAGGACGGCTTTCACACACACTTATCTCTCAGAACTGAGCAAGTGGAGAGACGTTCCTTCATCTAGCACCAAGGGAACGGGTTGCAGGAGACACTTTTTCTCTGCTTTCTCAGTCTGTTTCCTAGTGCCGGTTTGAAGTTCCTGCAGTTTTCACTGTAAAACCGAGTTGGAGCTTGTACCTCCCCATATATATGTATGGAATGGAGTTTGCAACTGAAAAGAAACTTTGTATTCCCAACAAGCTAGGTGAAGGACGGCTTTCACACACACTTATCTCTCAGAACTGAGCAAGTGGAGAGACGTTCGTTCATCTAGCACCAAGGGAACGGGTTGCAGGAGACACTTTTTCTCTGCTTTCTCAGTCTGTTTCCTAGTGCCGGTTTGAAGTTCCTGCAGTTTTCACTGTCAAACCGAGTTGGAGCTTGTACCTCCCCATATATATGTATGGAATGGAGTTTGCAACTGAAAAGAAACTTTGTGTTCCCAACAAGCTAGGTGAAGGACGGCTTTCACACACACTTATCTCTCAGAACTGAGCAAGTGGAGAGACGTTCGTTCATCTAGCTCCAAGGGAACGGGTTGCAGGAGGCACTTTTTCTCTGCTTTCTCAGACTGTTTCCTAGTGCCGGTTTGAAGTTCCTGCAGTTTTCACTGTAAAACCGAGTTGGAGCTTCTACCTCCAAATATATATGTATGGAATGGAGTTTGCAACTGAAAAGAAACTTTGTGTTCCCAACAAGCTAGTTGAAGGACGGCTTTCACACACACTTATCTCTCAGAACTGAGCAAGTGTAGAGACGTTCGTTCATCTAGCACCAAGGGAACGGGTTGCAGGAGACACTTTTTCTCTGCTTTCTCAGTCTGTTTCCTAGTGCCGGTTTGAAGTTCCTGCAGTTTTCACTGTCAAACCGAGTTGGAGCTAGTACCTCCCCATATATATGTATGGAATGGAGTTTGCAACTGAAAAGAAACTTTGTGTTCCCAACAAGCTAGGTGAAGGACGGCTTTCACACACACTTATCTCTCAGAACTGAGCAAGTGGAGAGACGTTAGTTCATCTAGCACCAAGGGAACGGGTTGCAGGAGACACTTTTTCTCTGCTTTCTCAGTCTGTTTCCTAGTGCCGGTTTGAAGTTCCTGCAGTTTTCACTGTAAAACCGAGTTGGAGCTTGTACCTCCCCATATATATGTATGGAATGGAGTTTGCAACTGAAAAGAAACTTTGTGTTCCCAACAAGCTAGGTGAAGGACGGCTCTCACACACACTTATCTCTCAGAACTGAGCAAGTGGAGAGACGTTCGTTCATCTAGCACCAAGGGAACGGGTTGCAGGAGACACTTTTTCTCTGCTTTCTCAGTCTGTTTCCTAGTGCCTGTTTGAAGTTCCTGCAGTATTCACTGTAAAACCGAGTTGGAGCTTCTACCTCCAAATATATATGTATGGAATGGAGTTTGCAACTGAAAAGAAACTTTGTGTTCCCAAAAAGCTAGGTGAAGGACGGCTTTCACACACACTTATCTCTCAGAACTGAGCAAGTGGAGAGACGTTCGTTCATCTAGCACCAAGGGAACGGGTGGCAGGAGACACTTTTTCTCTGCTTTCTCAGTCTGTTTCCTAGTGCCGGTTTGAAGTTCCTGCAGTTTTCACTGTAAAACCGAGTTGGAGTTTGTACCTCCCCATATATATGTATGGAATGGAGTTTGCAACTGAAAAGAAACTTTGTGTTCCCAACAAGCTAGGTGAAGGACGGCTTTCACACACACTTATCTCTCAGAACTGAGCAAGTGGAGAGACGTTCGTTCATCTAGCACCAAGGGAACGGGTTGCAGGAGACACTTTTTCTCTGCTTTCTCAGTCTGTTTCCTAGTGCCGGTTTGAAGTTCCTGCAGTTTTCACTGTAAAACCGTGTTGGAGCTTCTACCTCCAAATATATATGTATGGAATGGAGTTTGCAACTGAAAAGAAACTTTGTGTTCCCAACAAGCTAGGTGAAGGACGGCTTTCACACACACTTATCTCTCAGAACTGAGCAAGTGGAGAGACTTTCGTTCATCTAGAACCAAGGGAACGGGTTGCAGGAGACACTTTTTCTCTGCTTTCTCAGTCTGTTTCCTAGTGCCGGTTTGAAGTTCCTGCAGTTTTCACTGTAAAACCGAGTTGGACCTAATACCTCCCCATATATATGTATGGAATGGAGTTTGCAACTGAAAAGAAACTTTGTGTTCCCAACAAGCTAGGTGAAGGACGGCTTTCACACACACTTATCTCTCAGAACTGAGCAAGTGGAGAGACGTTCGTTCATCTAGCACCAAGGGAACGGGTTGCAGGAGACACTTTTTCTCTGCTTTCTCAGTCTGTTTCCTAGTGCCGGTTTGAAGTTCCTGCAGTTTTCACTGTAAAACCGAGTTGGAGCTTGTACCTCCCCATATATATGTATGGAATGGAGTTTGCAACTGAAAAGAAACTTTGTGTTCCCAACAAGCTAGGTGAAGGACGTCTTTCACACACACTTATCTCTCAGAACTGAGCAAGTGGAGAGACGTTCCTTCATCTAGCACCAAGGGAACGGGTTGCAGGAGACACTTTTTCTCTGCTTTCTCAGTCTGTTTCCTAGTGCCGGTTTGAAGTTCCTGCAGTTTTCACTGTCAAACCGAGTTGGAGCTTGTACCTCCCCATATATATGTATGGAATGGAGTTTGCAACTGAAAAGAAACTTTGTGTTCCCAACAAGCTAGGTGAAGGACGGCTTTCACACACACTTATCTCTCAGAACTGAGCAAGTGGAGAGACGTTCGTTCATCTAGCACCAAGGGAACGGGTTGCAGGAGGCACTTTTTCTCTGCTTTCTCAGACTGTTTCCTAGTGTCGGTTTGAAGTTCCTGCAGTTTTCACTGTAAAACCGAGTTGGAGCTTCTACCTCCAAATATATATGTATGGAATGGAGTTTGCAACTGAAAAGAAACTTTGTGTTCCCAACAAGCTAGTTGAAGGACGGCTTTCACACACACTTATCTCTCAGAACTGAGCAAGTGTAGAGACGTTCGTTCATCTAGCACCAAGGGAACGGGTTGCAGGAGACACTTTTTCTCTGCTTTCTCAGTCTGTTTCCTAGTGCCGGTTTGAAGTTCCTGCAGTTTTCACTGTCAAACCGAGTTGGAGCTAGTACCTCCCCATATATATGTATGGAATGGAGTTTGCAACTGAAAAGAAACTTTGTGTTCCCAACAAGCTAGTTGAAGGACGGCTTTCACACACACTTATCTCTCAGAACTGAGCAAGTGGAGAGACGTTAGTTCATCTAGCACCAAGGGAACGGGTTGCAGGATACAATTTTTCTCTGCTTTCTCAGTCTGTTTCCTAGTGCCGGTTTGAAGTTCCTGCAGTTTTCACTGTAAAACCGAGTTGGAGCTTGTACCTCCCCATATATATGTATGGAATGGAGTTTGCAACTGAAAAGAAACTTTGTGTTCCCAACAAGCTAGGTGAAGGACGGCTTTCACACACACTTATCTCTCAGAACTCAGCAAGTGGAGAGACGTTCGTTCATCTAGCACCAAGGGAACGGGTTGCAGGAGACACTTTTTCTCTGCTTTCTCAGTCTGTTTCCTAGTGCCGGTTTGAAGTTCCTGCAGTTTTCACTGTAAAACCGAGTTGGAGCTAGTACCGCCCCATATATATGTATGGAATGGAGTTTGCAACTGAAAAGAAACTTTGTGTTCCCAACAAGCTAGGTGAAGGACGGCTCTCACACACACTTATCTCTCAGAACTGAGCAAGTGGAGAGACGTTCGTTCATCTAGCACCAAGGGAACGGGTTGCAGGAGACACTTTTTCTCTGCTTTCTCAGTCTGTTTCCTAGTGCCGGTTTGAAGTTCCTGCAGTATTCACTGTAAAACCGAGTTGGAGCTTCTACCTCCAAATATATATGTATGGAATGGAGTTTGCAACTGAAAAGAAACTTTGTGTTCCCAAAAAGCTAGGTGAAGGACGGCTTTCACACACACTTATCTCTCAGAACTGAGCAAGTGGAGAGACGTTCGTTCATCTAGCACCAAGGGAACGGGTGGCAGGAGACACTTTTTCTCTGCTTTCTCAGTCTGTTTCCTAGTGCCGGTTTGAAGTTCCTGCAGTTTTCACTGTAAAACCGAGTTGGAGTTTGTACCTCCCCATATATATGTATGGAATGGAGTTTGCAACTGAAAAGAAACTTTGTGTTCCCAACAAGCTAGGTGAAGGACGGCTTTCACACACACTTATCTCTCAGAACTGAGCAAGTGGAGAGACGTTCGTTCATCTAGCACCAAGGGAACGGGTTGCAGGAGACACTTTTTCTCTGCTTTCTCAGTCTGTTTCCTAGTGCCGGTTTGAAGTTCCTGCAGTTTTCACTGTAAAACCGAGTTGGAGCTTGTACCTCCCCATATATATGTATGGAATGGAGTTTGCAACTGAAAAGAAACTTTGTGTTCCCAACAAGCTAGGTGAAGGACGGCTTTCACACACACTTATCTCTCAGAACTGAGCAAGTGGAGAGACGTTCGTTCATCTAGCACCAAGGGAACGGGTTGCAGGAGACACTTTTTCTCTGCTTTCTCAGTCTGTTTCCTAGTGCCGGTTTGAAGTTCCTGCAGTTTTCACTGTAAAACCGAGTTGGAGCTTGTACCTCCCCATATATATGTATGGAATGGAGTTTGCAACTGAAAAGAAACTTTGTGTTCCCAACAAGCTAGGTGAAGGACGGCTTTCACACACACTTATTTCTCAGAACTGAGCAAGTGGAGAGACGTTCGTTCATCTAGCACCAAGGGAACGGGTTGCAGGAGACACTTTTTCTCTGCTTTCTCAGTCTGTTTCCTAGTGCCGGTTTGAAGTTCCTGCAGTTTTCACAGTAAAACCGAGTTGGAGCTTGTACCTCCCCATATATATGTATGGAATGTAGTTTGCAACTGAAAAGAAACTTTTTGTTCCCAACAAGCTAGGTGAAGGACGGCTTTCACACACACTTATCTCTCAGAACTGAGCAAGTGGAGAGACGTTCGTTCATCTAGCACCAAGGGAACGGGTTGCAGGAGACACTTTTTCTCTGCTTTCTCAGTCTGTTTCCTAGTGCCGGTTTGAAGTTCCTGCAGTTTTCACTGTAAAACCGAGTTGGAGCTTGTACCTCCCCATATATATGTATGGAATGGAGTTTGCAACTGAAAAGAAACTTTGTGTTCCCAACAAGCTAGGTGAAGGACGGCTTTCACACACACTTATCTCTCAGAACTGAGCAAGTGGAGAGACGTTCGTTCATCTAGCACCAAGGGAACGGGTTGCAGGAGACACTTTTTCTCTGCTTTCTCAGTCTGTTTCCTAGTGCCGGTTTGAAGTTCCTGCAGTTTTCACTGTAAAACCGAGTTGGAGCTTGTACCTCCCCATATATATGTATGGAATGGAGTTTGCAACTGAAAAGAAACTTTGTGTTCCCAACAAGCTAGGTGAAGGACGGCTTTCACACACACTTATTTCTCAGAACTGAGCAAGTGGAGAGACGTTCGTTCATCTAGCACCAAGGGAACGGGTTGCAGGAGACACTTTTTCTCTGCTTTCTCAGTCTGTTTCCTAGTGCCGGTTTGAAGTTCCTGCAGTTTTCACAGTAAAACCGAGTTGGAGCTTGTACCTCCCCATATATATGTATGGAATGTAGTTTGCAACTGAAAAGAAACTTTTTGTTCCCAACAAGCTAGGTGAAGGACGGCTTTCACACACACTTATCTCTCAGAACTGAGCAAGTGGAGAGACGTTCGTTCATCTAGCACCAAGGGAAGGGGTTGCAGGAGACACTTTTTCTCTGCTTTCTCAGTCTGTTTCCTGGTGCCGGTTTGAAGTTCCTGCAGTTTTCACTGTAAAACCGAGTTGGAGCTAGTACCTCCCCATATATATGTATGGAATGGAGTTTGCAACTGAAAAAAAACTTTGTGTTCCCAACAAGCTAGGTGAAGGACGGCTTTCACACACACTTATCTCTCAGAACTGAGCAAGTGGAGAGACGTTCGTTCATCTAGCACCAAGGGAACGGGTTGCAGGAGACACTTTTTCTCTGCTTTCTCAGTCTGTTTCCTAGTGCCGGTTTGAAGTTCCTGCAGTTTTCACTGTAAAACCGAGTTGGAGCTTGTACCTCCCCATATATATGTATGGAATGGAGTTTGCAACTGAAAAGAAACTTTGTGTTCCCAACAAGCTAGGTGAAGGACGGCTTTCACACACACTTATCTCTCAGAACTGAGCAAGTGGAGAGACGTTCGTTCATCTAGCACCAAGGGAACGGGTTGCAGGAGACACTTTTTCTCTGCTTTCTCAGTCTGTTTCCTAGTGCCGGTTTGAAGTTCCTGCAGTTTTCACTGTAAAACCGTGTTGGAGCTTCTACCTCCAAATATATATGTATGGAATGGAGTTTGCAACTGAAAAGAAACTTTGTGTTCCCAACAAGCTAGGTGAAGGACGGCTTTCACACACACTTATCTCTCAGAACTGAGCAAGTGGAGAGACTTTCGTTCATCTAGAACCAAGGGAACGGGTTGCAGGACACACTTTTTCTCTGCTTTCTCAGTCTGTTTCCTAGTGCCGGTTTGAAGTTCCTGCAGTTTTCACTGTAAAACCGAGTTGGACTTAGTACCTCCCCATATATATGTATGGAATGGAGTTTGCAACTGAAAAGAAACTTTGTGTTCCCAACAAGCTAGGTGAAGGACGGCTTTCACACACACTTATCTCTCAGAACTGAGCAAGTGGAGAGACGTTCGTTCATCTAGCACCAAGGGAACGGGTTGCAGGAGACACTTTTTCTCTGCTTTCTCAGTCTGTTTCCTAGTGCCGGTTTGAAGTTCCTGCAGTTTTCACTGTAAAACCGAGTTGGAGCTTGTACCTCCCCATATATATGTATGGAATGGAGTTTGCAACTGAAAAGAAACTTTGTGTTCCCAACAAGCTAGGTGAAGGACGTCTTTCACACACACTTATCTCTCAGAACTGAGCAAGTGGAGAGACGTTCGTTCATCTAGCACCAAGGGAACGGGTTGCAGGAGACACTTTTTCTCTGCTTTCTCAGTCTGTTTCCTAGTGCCGGTTTGAAGTTCCTGCAGTTTTCACTGTCAAACCGAGTTGGAGCTTGTACCTCCCCATATATATGTATGGAATGGAGTTTGCAACTGAAAAGAAACTTTGTGTTCCCAACAAGCTAGGTGAAGGACGGCTTTCCCACACACTTATCTCTCAGAACTGAGCAAGTGGAGAGACGTTCGTTCATCTAGCACCAAGGGAACGGGTTGCAGGAGGCACTATTTCTCTGCTTTCTCAGACTGTTTCCTAGTGCCGGTTTGAAGTTCCTGCAGTTTTCACTGTAAAACCGAGTTGGAGCTTCTACCTCCAAATATATATGTATGGAATGGAGTTTGCAACTGAAAAGAAACTTTGTGTTCCCAACAAGCTAGTTGAAGGACGGCTTTCACACACACTTATCTCTCAGAACTGAGCAAGTGTAGAGACGTTCGTTCATCTAGCACCAAGGGAACGGGTTGCAGGAGACACTTTTTCTCTGCTTTCTCAGTCTGTTTCCTAGTGCCGGTTTGAAGTTCCTGCAGTTTTCACTGTCAAACCGAGTTGGAGCTAGTACCTCCCCATATATATGTATGGAATGGAGTTTGCAACTGAAAAGAAACTTTGTGTTCCCAACAAGCTAGGTGAAGGACGGCTTTCACACACACTTATCTCTCAGAACTGAGCAAGTGGAGAGACGTTAGTTCATCTAGCACCAAGGGAACGGTTTACAGGATACACTTTTTCTCTGCTTTCTCAGTCTGTTTCCTAGTGCCGGTTTGAAATTCCTGCAGTTTTCACTGTAAAACCGAGTTGGAGCTTGTACCTCCCCATATATATGTATGGAATGGAGTTTGCAACTGAAAAGAAACTTTGTGTTCCCAACAAGCTAGGTGAAGGACGGCTTTCACACACACTTATCTCTCAGAACTCAGCAAGTGGAGAGACGTTCGTTCATCTAGCACCAAGGGAACGGGTTGCAGGAGACACTTTTTCTCTGCTTTCTCAGTCTGTTTCCTAGTGCCGGTTTGAAGTTCCTGCAGTTTTCACTGTAAAACCGAGTTGGAGCTTGTACCTCCCCATATATATGTATGGAATGGAGTTTGCAACTGAAAAGAAACTTTGTGTTCCCAACAAGCTAGGTGAAGGACGGCTCTCACACACACTTATCTCTCAGAACTGAGCAAGTGGAGAGACGTTCGTTCATCTAGCACCAAGGGAACGGGTTGCAGGAGACACTTTTTCTCTGCTTTCTCAGTCTGTTTCCTAGTGCCGGTTTGAAGTTCCTGCAGTATTCACTGTAAAACCGAGTTGGAGCTTCTACCTCCAAATATATATGTATGGAATGGAGTTTGCAACTGAAAAGAAACTTTGTGTTCCCAAAAAGCTAGGTGAAGGACGGCTTTCACACACACTTATCTCTCAGAACTGAGCAAGTGGAGAGACGTTCGTTCATCTAGCACCAAGGGAACGGGTGGCAGGAGACACTTTTTCTCTGCTTTCTCAGTCTGTTTCCTAGTGCCGGTTTCAAGTTCCTGCAGTTTTCACTGTAAAACCGAGTTGGAGTTTGTACCTCCCCATATATATGTATGGAATGGAGTTTGCAACTGAAAAGAAACTTTGTGTTCCCAACAAGCTAGGTGAAGGACGGCTTTCACACACACTTATCTCTCAGAACTGAGCAAGTGGAGAGACGTTCGTTCATCTAGCACCAAGGGAACGATTTGCAGGAGACACTTTTTCTCTGCTTTCTCAGTCTGTTTCCTAGTGCCGGTTTGAAGTTCCTGCAGTTTTCACTGTAAAACCGTGTTGGAGCTTCTACCTCCAAATATATATGTATGGAATGGAGTTTGCAACTGAAAAGAAACTTTGTGTTCCCAACAAGCTAGGTGAAGGACGGCTTTCACACACACTTATCTCTCAGAACTGAGCAAGTGGAGAGACTTTCGTTCATCTAGAACCAAGGGAACGGGTTGCAGGAGACACTTTTTCTCTGCTTTCTCAGTCTGTTTCCTAGTGCCGGTTTGAAGTTCCTGCAGTTTTCACTATAAAACCGAGTTGGACCTAATACCTCCCCATATATATGTATGGAATGGAGTTTGCAACTGAAAAGAAACTTTGTGTTCCCAACAAGCTAGGTGAAGGACGGCTTTCACACACACTTATCTCTCAGAACTGAGCAAGTGGAGAGACGTTCGTTCTTCTAGCACCAAGGGAACGGGTTGCAGGAGACACTTTTTCTCTGCTTTCTCAGTCTGTTTCCTAGTGCCGGTTTGAAGTTCCTGCAGTTTTCACTGTAAAACCGAGTTGAAGCTTGTACCTCCCCATATATATGTATGGAATGGAGTTTGCAACTGAAAAGAAACTTTGTGTTCCCAACAAGCTAGGTGAAGGACGGCTTTCACACACACTTATCTCTCAGAACTGAGCAAGTGGAGAGACGTTCGTTCATCTAGCACCAAGGGAACGGGTTGCAGGAGGCACTTTTTCTCTGCTTTCTCAGACTGTTTCCTAGTGCCGGTGTGAAGTTCCTGCAGTTTTCACTGTAAAACCGAGTTGGAGCTTCTACCTCCAAATATATATGTATGGAATGGAGTTTGCAAATGAAAAGAAACTTTGTGTTCCCAAAAAGCTAGGTGAAGGACGGCTTTCACACACACTTATCTCTCAGAACTGAGCAAGTGGAGAGACTTTCGTTCATCTAGCACCAAGGGAACGTGTTGCAGGAGACACTTTTTCTCTGCTTTCTCAGTCTGTTTCCTAGTGCCGGTTTGAAGTTCCTGCAGTTTTCACTGTAAAACCGTGTTGGACCTAGTACCTCCCCATATATATGTATGGAATGGAGTTTTCAACTGAAAAGAAACTTTGTGTTCCCAACAAGCTAGGTGAAGGACGGCTTTCACACACACTTATTTCTCAGAACTGAGCAAGTGGAGAGACGTTCGTTCATCTAGCACCAAGGGAACGGGTTGCAGGAGACACTTTTTCTCTGCTTTCTCAGTCTGTTTCCTAGTGCCGGTTTGAAGTTCCTGCAGTTTTCACTGTCAAACCGAGTTGGAGCTAGTACCTCCCCATATATATGTATGGAATGGAGTTTGCAACTGAAAAGAAACTTTGTGTTCCCAACAAGCTAGGTGAAGGACGGCTTTCACACACACTTATTTCTCAGAACTGAGCAAGTGGAGAGACGTTCGTTCATCTAGCACCAAGGGAACGGGTTGCAGGAGACACTTTTTCTCTGCTTTCTCAGTCTGTTTCCTAGTGCCGGTTTGAAGTTCCTGCAGTTTTCACAGTAAAACCGAGTTGGAGCTTGTACCTCCCCATATATATGTATGGAATGGAGTTTGCAACTGAAAAGAAACTTTTTGTTCCCAACAAGCTAGGTGAAGGACGGCTTTCACACACACTTATCTCTCAGAACTGAGCAAGTGGAGAGACGTTCGTTCATCTAGCACCAAGGGAAGGGGTTGCAGGAGACACTTTTTCTCTGCTTTCTCAGTCTGTTTCCTGGTGCCGGTTTGAAGTTCCTGCAGTTTTCACTGTAAAACCGAGTTGGAGCTAGTACCTCCCCATATATATGTATGGAATGGAGTTTGCAACTGAAAAAAAACTTTGTGTTCCCAACAAGCTAGGTGAAGGACGGCTTTCACACACACTTATCTCTCAGAACTGAGCAAGTGGAGAGACGTTCGTTCATCTAGCACCAAGGGAACGGGTTGCAGGAGACACTTTTCCTCTGCTTTCTCAGTCTGTTTCCTAGTGCCGGTTTGAAGTTCCTGCAGTTTTCACTGTAAAACCGAGTTGGAGCTAGTACCTCCCCATATATATGTATGGAATGGAGTTTGCTACTGAAAAGAAACTTTGTGTTAACAGCAAGCTAGGTGAAGGACGGCTTTCACACACACTTATCTCTCAGAACTGATCAAGTGGAGAGATGTTCGTTCATCTAGCACCAAGGGAACGGGTTGCAGGAGGCACTTTTTCTCTGCTTTCTCAGACTGTTTCCTAGTGCCGGTTTGAAGTTCCTGCAGTTTTCACTGTAAAACCGAGTTGGAGCTTCTACCTCCAAATATATATGTATGGAATGGAGTTTGCAACTGAAAAGAAACTTTGTGTTCCCAACAAGCTAGGTGAAGGACGGCTTTCACACACACTTATCTCTCAGAACTGAGCAAGTGTAGAGACGTTCGTTCATCTAGCACCAAGGGAACGGGTTGCAGGAGACACTTTTTCTCTGCTTTCTCAGTCTGTTTCCTAGTGCCGGTTTGAAGTTCCTGCAGTTTTCACTGTCAAACCGAGTTGGAGCTAGTACCTCCCCATATATATGTATGGAATGGAGTTTGCAACTGAAAAGAAACTTTGTGTTCCCAACAAGCTAGGTGAAGGACGGCTTTCACACACACTTATCTCTCAGAACTGAGCAAGTGGAGAGACGTTCCTTCATCTAGCACCAAGGGAACGGGTTGCAGGAGACACTTTTTCTCTGCTTTCTCAGTCTGTTTCCTAGTGCCGGTTTGAAGTTCCTGCAGTTTTCACTGTCAAACCGAGTTGGAGCTTGTACCTCCCCATATATATGTATGGAATGGAGTTTGCAACTGAAAAGAAACTTTGTGTTCCCAACAAGCTAGGTGAAGGACGGCTTTCACACACACTTATCTCTCAGAACTGAGCAAGTGGAGAGACGTTCGTTCATCTAGCACCAAGGGAACGGGTTGCAGGAGGCACTTTTTCTCTGCTTTCTCAGACTGTTTCCTAGTGCCGGTTTGAAGTTCCTGCAGTTTTCACTGTAAAACCGAGTTGGAGCTTCTACCTCCAAATATATATGTATGGAATGGAGTTTGCAACTGAAAAGAAACTTTGTGTTCCCAACAAGCTAGTTGAAGGACGGCTTTCACACACACTTATCTCTCAGAACTGAGCAAGTGTAGAGACGTTCGTTCATCTAGCACCAAGGGAACGGGTTGCAGGAGACACTTTTTCTCTGCTTTCTCAGTCTGTTTCCTAGTGCCGGTTTGAAGTTCCTGCAGTTTTCACTGTCAAACCGAGTTGGAGCTAGTACCTCCCCATATATATGTATGGAATGGAGTTTGCAACTGAAAAGAAACTTTGTGTTCCCAACAAGCTAGGTGAAGGACGGCTTTCACACACACTTATCTCTCAGAACTGAGCAAGTGGAGAGACGTTAGTTCATCTAGCACCAAGGGAACGGGTTGCAGGATACAATTTTTCTCTGCTTTCTCAGTCTGTTTCCTAGTGCCGGTTTGAAGTTCCTGCAGTTTTCACTGTAAAACCGAGTTGGAGCTTGTACCTCCCCATATATATGTATGGAATGGAGTTTGCAACTGAAAAGAAACTTTGTGTTCCCAACAAGCTAGGTGAAGGACGGCTTTCACACACACTTATCTCTCAGAACTCAGCAAGTGGAGAGACGTTCGTTCATCTAGCACCAAGGGAACGGGTTGCAGGAGACACTTTTTCTCTGCTTTCTCAGTCTGTTTCCTAGTGCCGGTTTGAAGTTCCTGCAGTTTTCACTGTAAAACCGAGTTGGAGCTAGTACCGCCCCATATATATGTATGGAATGGAGTTTGCAACTGAAAAGAAACTTTGTGTTCCCAACAAGCTAGGTGAAGGACGGCTCTCACACACACTTATCTCTCAGAACTGAGCAAGTGGAGAGACGTTCGTTCATCTAGCACCAAGGGAACGGGTTGCAGGAGACACTTTTTCTCTGCTTTCTCAGTCTGTTTCCTAGTGCCGGTTTGAAGTTCCTGCAGTATTCACTGTAAAACCGAGTTGGAGCTTCTACCTCCAAATATATATGTATGGAATGGAGTTTGCAACTGAAAAGAAACTTTGTGTTCCCAAAAAGCTAGGTGAAGGACGGCTTTCACACACACTTATCTCTCAGAACTGAGCAAGTGGAGAGACGTTCGTTCATCTAGCACCAAGGGAACGGGTGGCAGGAGACACTTTTTCTCTGCTTTCTCAGTCTGTTTCCTAGTGCCGGTTTGAAGTTCCTGCAGTTTTCACTGTAAAACCGAGTTGGAGTTTGTACCTCCCCATATACATGTATGGAATGGAGTTTGCAACTGAAAAGAAACTTTGTGTTCCCAACAAGCTAGGTGAAGGACGGCTTTCACACACACTTATCTCTCAGAACTGAGCAAGTGGAGAGACGTTCGTTCATCTAGCACCAAGGGAACGGGTTGCAGGAGACACTTTTTCTCTGCTTTCTCAGTCTGTTTCCTAGTGCCGGTTTGAAGTTCCTGCAGTTTTCACTGTAAAACCGAGTTGGAGCTTGTACCTCCCCATATATATGTATGGAATGGAGTTTGCAACTGAAAAGAAACTTTGTGTTCCCAACAAGCTAGGTGAAGGACGGCTTTCACACACACTTATCTCTCAGAACTGAGCAAGTGGAGAGACGTTCGTTCATCTAGCACCAAGGGAACGGGTTGCAGGAGACACTTTTTCTCTGCTTTCTCAGTCTGTTTCCTAGTGCCGGTTTGAAGTTCCTGCAGTTTTCACTGTAAAACCGAGTTGGAGCTTGTACCTCCCCATATATATGTATGGAATGGAGTTTGCAACTGAAAAGAAACTTTGTGTTCCCAACAAGCTAGGTGAAGGACGGCTTTCACACACACTTATTTCTCAGAACTGAGCAAGTGGAGAGACGTTCGTTCATCTAGCACCAAGGGAACGGGTTGCAGGAGACACTTTTTCTCTGCTTTCTCAGTCTGTTTCCTAGTGCCGGTTTGAAGTTCCTGCAGTTTTCACAGTAAAACCGAGTTGGAGCTTGTACCTCCCCATATATATGTATGGAATGTAGTTTGCAACTGAAAAGAAACTTTTTGTTCCCAACAAGCTAGGTGAAGGACGGCTTTCACACACACTTATCTCTCAGAACTGAGCAAGTGGAGAGACGTTCGTTCATCTAGCACCAAGGGAAGGGGTTGCAGGAGACACTTTTTCTCTGCTTTCTCAGTCTGTTTCCTGGTGCCGGTTTGAAGTTCCTGCAGTTTTCACTGTAAAACCGAGTTGGAGCTAGTACCTCCCCATATATATGTATGGAATGGAGTTTGCAACTGAAAAAAAACTTTGTGTTCCCAACAAGCTAGGTGAAGGACGGCTTTCACACACACTTATCTCTCAGAACTGAGCAAGTGGAGAGACGTTCGTTCATCTAGCACCAAGGGAACGGGTTGCAGGAGACACTTTTTCTCTGCTTTCTCAGTCTGTTTCCTAGTGCCGGTTTGAAGTTCCTGCAGTTTTCACTGTAAAACCGAGTTGGAGCTTGTACCTCCCCATATATATGTATGGAATGGAGTTTGCAACTGAAAAGAAACTTTGTGTTCCCAACAAGCTAGGTGAAGGACGGCTTTCACACACACTTATCTCTCAGAACTGAGCAAGTGGAGAGACGTTCGTTCATCTAGCACCAAGGGAACGGGTTGCAGGAGACACTTTTTCTCTGCTTTCTCAGTCTGTTTCCTAGTGCCGGTTTGAAGTTCCTGCAGTTTTCACTGTAAAACCGTGTTGGAGCTTCTACCTCCAAATATATATGTATGGAATGGAGTTTGCAACTGAAAAGAAACTTTGTGTTCCCAACAAGCTAGGTGAAGGACGGCTTTCACACACACTTATCTCTCAGAACTGAGCAAGTGGAGAGACTTTCGTTCATCTAGAACCAAGGGAACGGGTTGCAGGAGACACTTTTTCTCTGCTTTCTCAGTCTGTTTCCTAGTGCCGGTTTGAAGTTCCTGCAGTTTTCACTGTAAAACCGAGTTGGACTTAGTACCTCCCCATATATATGTATGGAATGGAGTTTGCAACTGAAAAGAAACTTTGTGTTCCCAACAAGCTAGGTGAAGGACGGCTTTCACACACACTTATCTCTCAGAACTGAGCAAGTGGAGAGACGTTCGTTCATCTAGCACCAAGGGAACGGGTTGCAGGAGACACTTTTTCTCTGCTTTCTCAGTCTGTTTCCTAGTGCCGGTTTGAAGTTCCTGCAGTTTTCACTGTAAAACCGAGTTGGAGCTTGTACCTCCCCATATATATGTATGGAATGGAGTTTGCAACTGAAAAGAAACTTTGTGTTCCCAACAAGCTAGGTGAAGGACGTCTTTCACACACACTTATCTCTCAGAACTGAGCAAGTGGAGAGACGTTCGTTCATCTAGCACCAAGGGAACGGGTTGCAGGAGACACTTTTTCTCTGCTTTCTCAGTCTGTTTCCTAGTGCCGGTTTGAAGTTCCTGCAGTTTTCACTGTCAAACCGAGTTGGAGCTTGTACCTCCCCATATATATGTATGGAATGGAGTTTGCAACTGAAAAGAAACTTTGTGTTCCCAACAAGCTAGGTGAAGGACGGCTTTCCCACACACTTATCTCTCAGAACTGAGCAAGTGGAGAGACGTTCGTTCATCTAGCACCAAGGGAACGGGTTGCAGGAGGCACTATTTCTCTGCTTTCTCAGACTGTTTCCTAGTGCCGGTTTGAAGTTCCTGCAGTTTTCACTGTAAAACCGAGTTGGAGCTTCTACCTCCAAATATATATGTATGGAATGGAGTTTGCAACTGAAAAGAAACTTTGTGTTCCCAACAAGCTAGTTGAAGGACGGCTTTCACACACACTTATCTCTCAGAACTGAGCAAGTGTAGAGACGTTCGTTCATCTAGCACCAAGGGAACGGGTTGCAGGAGACACTTTTTCTCTGCTTTCTCAGTCTGTTTCCTAGTGCCGGTTTGAAGTTCCTGCAGTTTTCACTGTCAAACCGAGTTGGAGCTAGTACCTCCCCATATATATGTATGGAATGGAGTTTGCAACTGAAAAGAAACTTTGTGTTCCCAACAAGCTAGGTGAAGGACGGCTTTCACACACACTTATCTCTCAGAACTGAGCAAGTGGAGAGACGTTAGTTCATCTAGCACCAAGGGAACGGTTTACAGGATACACTTTTTCTCTGCTTTCTCAGTCTGTTTCCTAGTGCCGGTTTGAAATTCCTGCAGTTTTCACTGTAAAACCGAGTTGGAGCTTGTACCTCCCCATATATATGTATGGAATGGAGTTTGCAACTGAAAAGAAACTTTGTGTTCCCAACAAGCTAGGTGAAGGACGGCTTTCACACACACTTATCTCTCAGAACTCAGCAAGTGGAGAGACGTTCGTTCATCTAGCACCAAGGGAACGGGTTGCAGGAGACACTTTTTCTCTGCTTTCTCAGTCTGTTTCCTAGTGCCGGTTTGAAGTTCCTGCAGTTTTCACTGTAAAACCGAGTTGGAGCTTGTACCTCCCCATATATATGTATGGAATGGAGTTTGCAACTGAAAAGAAACTTTGTGTTCCCAACAAGCTAGGTGAAGGACGGCTCTCACACACACTTATCTCTCAGAACTGAGCAAGTGGAGAGACGTTCGTTCATCTAGCACCAAGGGAACGGGTTGCAGGAGACACTTTTTCTCTGCTTTCTCAGTCTGTTTCCTAGTGCCGGTTTGAAGTTCCTGCAGTATTCACTGTAAAACCGAGTTGGAGCTTCTACCTCCAAATATATATGTATGGAATGGAGTTTGCAACTGAAAAGAAACTTTGTGTTCCCAAAAAGCTAGGTGAAGGACGGCTTTCACACACACTTATCTCTCAGAACTGAGCAAGTGGAGAGACGTTCGTTCATCTAGCACCAAGGGAACGGGTGGCAGGAGACACTTTTTCTCTGCTTTCTCAGTCTGTTTCCTAGTGCCGGTTTCAAGTTCCTGCAGTTTTCACTGTAAAACCGAGTTGGAGTTTGTACCTCCCCATATATATGTATGGAATGGAGTTTGCAACTGAAAAGAAACTTTGTGTTCCCAACAAGCTAGGTGAAGGACGGCTTTCACACACACTTATCTCTCAGAACTGAGCAAGTGGAGAGACGTTCGTTCATCTAGCACCAAGGGAACGATTTGCAGGAGACACTTTTTCTCTGCTTTCTCAGTCTGTTTCCTAGTGCCGGTTTGAAGTTCCTGCAGTTTTCACTGTAAAACCGTGTTGGAGCTTCTACCTCCAAATATATATGTATGGAATGGAGTTTGCAACTGAAAAGAAACTTTGTGTTCCCAACAAGCTAGGTGAAGGACGGCTTTCACACACACTTATCTCTCAGAACTGAGCAAGTGGAGAGACTTTCGTTCATCTAGAACCAAGGGAACGGGTTGCAGGAGACACTTTTTCTCTGCTTTCTCAGTCTGTTTCCTAGTGCCGGTTTGAAGTTCCTGCAGTTTTCACTATAAAACCGAGTTGGACCTAATACCTCCCCATATATATGTATGGAATGGAGTTTGCAACTGAAAAGAAACTTTGTGTTCCCAACAAGCTAGGTGAAGGACGGCTTTCACACACACTTATCTCTCAGAACTGAGCAAGTGGAGAGACGTTCGTTCTTCTAGCACCAAGGGAACGGGTTGCAGGAGACACTTTTTCTCTGCTTTCTCAGTCTGTTTCCTAGTGCCGGTTTGAAGTTCCTGCAGTTTTCACTGTAAAACCGAGTTGAAGCTTGTACCTCCCCATATATATGTATGGAATGGAGTTTGCAACTGAAAAGAAACTTTGTGTTCCCAACAAGCTAGGTGAAGGACGGCTTTCACACACACTTATCTCTCAGAACTGAGCAAGTGGAGAGACGTTCGTTCATCTAGCACCAAGGGAACGGGTTGCAGGAGGCACTTTTTCTCTGCTTTCTCAGACTGTTTCCTAGTGCCGGTGTGAAGTTCCTGCAGTTTTCACTGTAAAACCGAGTTGGAGCTTCTACCTCCAAATATATATGTATGGAATGGAGTTTGCAAATGAAAAGAAACTTTGTGTTCCCAAAAAGCTAGGTGAAGGACGGCTTTCACACACACTTATCTCTCAGAACTGAGCAAGTGGAGAGACTTTCGTTCATCTAGCACCAAGGGAACGTGTTGCAGGAGACACTTTTTCTCTGCTTTCTCAGTCTGTTTCCTAGTGCCGGTTTGAAGTTCCTGCAGTTTTCACTGTAAAACCGTGTTGGACCTAGTACCTCCCCATATATATGTATGGAATGGAGTTTTCAACTGAAAAGAAACTTTGTGTTCCCAACAAGCTAGGTGAAGGACGGCTTTCACACACACTTATTTCTCAGAACTGAGCAAGTGGAGAGACGTTCGTTCATCTAGCACCAAGGGAACGGGTTGCAGGAGACACTTTTTCTCTGCTTTCTCAGTCTGTTTCCTAGTGCCGGTTTGAAGTTCCTGCAGTTTTCACTGTCAAACCGAGTTGGAGCTAGTACCTCCCCATATATATGTATGGAATGGAGTTTGCAACTGAAAAGAAACTTTGTGTTCCCAACAAGCTAGGTGAAGGACGGCTTTCACACACACTTATTTCTCAGAACTGAGCAAGTGGAGAGACGTTCGTTCATCTAGCACCAAGGGAACGGGTTGCAGGAGACACTTTTTCTCTGCTTTCTCAGTCTGTTTCCTAGTGCCGGTTTGAAGTTCCTGCAGTTTTCACAGTAAAACCGAGTTGGAGCTTGTACCTCCCCATATATATGTATGGAATGGAGTTTGCAACTGAAAAGAAACTTTTTGTTCCCAACAAGCTAGGTGAAGGACGGCTTTCACACACACTTATCTCTCAGAACTGAGCAAGTGGAGAGACGTTCGTTCATCTAGCACCAAGGGAAGGGGTTGCAGGAGACACTTTTTCTCTGCTTTCTCAGTCTGTTTCCTGGTGCCGGTTTGAAGTTCCTGCAGTTTTCACTGTAAAACCGAGTTGGAGCTAGTACCTCCCCATATATATGTATGGAATGGAGTTTGCAACTGAAAAAAAACTTTGTGTTCCCAACAAGCTAGGTGAAGGACGGCTTTCACACACACTTATCTCTCAGAACTGAGCAAGTGGAGAGACGTTCGTTCATCTAGCACCAAGGGAACGGGTTGCAGGAGACACTTTTCCTCTGCTTTCTCAGTCTGTTTCCTAGTGCCGGTTTGAAGTTCCTGCAGTTTTCACTGTAAAACCGAGTTGGAGCTAGTACCTCCCCATATATATGTATGGAATGGAGTTTGCTACTGAAAAGAAACTTTGTGTTAACAGCAAGCTAGGTGAAGGACGGCTTTCACACACACTTATCTCTCAGAACTGATCAAGTGGAGAGATGTTCGTTCATCTAGCACCAAGGGAACGGGTTGCAGGAGGCACTTTTTCTCTGCTTTCTCAGACTGTTTCCTAGTGCCGGTTTGAAGTTCCTGCAGTTTTCACTGTAAAACCGAGTTGGAGCTTCTACCTCCAAATATATATGTATGGAATGGAGTTTGCAACTGAAAAGAAACTTTGTGTTCCCAACAAGCTAGGTGAAGGACGGCTTTCACACACACTTATCTCTCAGAACTGAGCAAGTGTAGAGACGTTCGTTCATCTAGCACCAAGGGAACGGGTTGCAGGAGACACTTTTTCTCTGCTTTCTCAGTCTGTTTCCTAGTGCCGGTTTGAAGTTCCTGCAGTTTTCACTGTCAAACCGAGTTGGAGCTAGTACCTCCCCATATATATGTATGGAATGGAGTTTGCAACTGAAAAGAAACTTTGTGTTCCCAACAAGCTAGGTGAAGGACGGCTTTCACACACACTTATCTCTCAGAACTGAGCAAGTGGAGAGACGTTCGTTCTTCTAGCACCAAGGGAACGGGTTGCAGGAGACACTTTTTCTCTGCTTTCTCAGTCTGTTTCCTAGTGCCGGTTTGAAGTTCCTGCAGTTTTCACTGTAAAACCGAGTTGAAGCTTGTACCTCCCCATATATATGTATGGAATGGAGTTTGCAACTGAAAAGAAACTTTGTGTTCCCAACAAGCTAGGTGAAGGACGGCTTTCACACACACTTATCTCTCAGAACTGAGCAAGTGGAGAGACGTTCGTTCATCTAGCACCAAGGGAACGGGTTGCAGGAGGCACTTTTTCTCTGCTTTCTCAGACTGTTTCCTAGTGCCGGTGTGAAGTTCCTGCAGTTTTCACTGTAAAACCGAGTTGGAGCTTCTACCTCCAAATATATATGTATGGAATGGAGTTTGCAACTGAAAAGAAACTTTGTGTTCCCAACAAGCTAGGTGAAGGACGGCTTTCACACACACTTATCTCTCAGAACTGAGCAAGTGGAGAGACGTTCGTTCATCTAGCACCAAGGGAACGGGTTGCAGGAGGCACTTTTTCTCTGCTTTCTCAGACTGTTTCCTAGTGCCGGTTTGAAGTTCCTGCAGTTTTCACTGTAAAACCGAGTTGGAGCTTCTACCTCCAAATATATATGTATGGAATGGAGTTTGCAACTGAAAAGAAACTTTGTGTTCCCAACAAGCTAGGTGAAGGACGGCTTTCACACACACTTATCTCTCAGAACTGAGCAAGTGGAGAGACGTTCGTTCATCTAGCACCAAGGGAACGGGTTGCAGGAGACACTTTTTCTCTGCTTTCTCAGTCTGTTTCCTAGTGCCGGTTTGAAGTTCCTGCAGTTTTCACTGTAAAACCGAGTTGGAGCTTGTACCTCCCCATATATATGTATGGAATGGGGTTTGCAACTGAAAAGAAACTTTGTGTTCCCAACAAGCTAGGTGAAGGACGGCTTTCACACACACTTATCTCTCAGAACTGAGCAAGTGGAGAGACGTTCGTTCATCTAGCACCAAGGGAACGGGTTGCAGGAGACACTTTTTCTCTGCTTTCTCAGTCTGTTTCCTAGTGCCGGTTTGAAGTTCCTGCAGTTTTCACTGTAAAACCGAGTTGGAGCTTGTACCTCCCCATATATATGTATGGAATGGAGTTTGCAACTGAAAAGAAACTTTGTGTTCCCAACAAGCTAGGTGAAGGACGGCTTTCCCACACACTTATCTCTCAGAACTGAGCAAGTGGAGAGACGTTCGTTCTTCTAGCACCAAGGGAACGGGTTGCAGGAGACACTTTTTCTCTGCTTTCTCAGTCTGTTTCCTAGTGCCGGTTTGAAGTTCCTGCAGTTTTCACTGTAAAACCGAGTTGAAGCTTGTACCTCCCCATATATATGTATGGAATGGAGTTTGCAACTGAAAAGAAACTTTGTGTTCCCAACAAGCTAGGTGAAGGACGGCTTTCACACACACTTATCTCTCAGAACTGAGCAAGTGGAGAGACGTTCGTTCATCTAGCACCAAGGGAACGGGTTGCAGGAGGCACTTTTTCTCTGCTTTCTCAGACTGTTTCCTAGTGCCGGTGTGATGTTCCTGCAGTTTTCACTGTAAAACCGAGTTGGAGCTTCTACCTCCAAATATATATGTATGGAATGGAGTTTGCAACTGAAAAGAAACTTTGTGTTCCCAACAAGCTAGGTCAAGGACGGCTTTCACACACACTTATCTCTCAGAACTGAGCAAGTGGAGAGACGTTCGTTCATCTAGCACCAAGGGAACGGGTTGCAGGAGGCACTTTTTCTCTGCTTTCTCAGACTGTTTCCTAGTGCCGGTTTGAAGTTCCTGCAGTTTTCACTGTAAAACCGAGTTGGAGCTTCTACCTCCAAATATATATGTATGGAATGGAGTTTGCAACTGAAAAGAAACTTTGTGTTCCCAACAAGCTAGGTGAAGGACGGCTTTCACACACACTTATCTCTCAGAACTGAGCAAGTGTAGAGACGTTCGTTCATCTAGCACCAAGGGAACGGGTTGCAGGAGACACTTTTTCTCTGCTTTCTCAGTCTGTTTCCTAGTGCCGGTTTGAAGTTCCTGCAGTTTTCACTGTCAAACCGAGTTGGAGCTAGTACCTCCCCATATATATGTATGGAATGGAGTTTGCAACTGAAAAGAAACTTTGTGTTCCCAACAAGCTAGGTGAAGGACGGCTTTCACAAACACTTATCTCTCAGAACTGAGCAAGTGGAGAGACTTTCGTTCATCTAGCACCAAGGGAACGGGTTGCAGGAGACACTTTTTCTCTGCTTTCTCAGTCTGTTTCCTAGTGCCGGTTTGAAGTTCCTGCAGTATTCACTGTAAAACCGAGTTGGAGCTAGTACCTCCCCATATATATGTATGGAATGGAGTTTGCAACTGAAAAGAAACTTTGTGTTCCCAACAAGCTAGGTGAAGGACGGCTTTCACACACACTTATCTCTCAGCACTGAGCAAGTGGAGAGACGTTCGTTCATCTAGCACCAAGGGAACGGGTTGCAGGAGACACTTTTTCTCTGCTTTCTCAGTCTGTTTCCTAGTGCCGGTTTGAAGTTCCTGCAGTTTTCACTGTAAAACCGAGTTGGAGCTTGTACCTCCCCATATATATGTATGGAATGGAGTTTGCAACTGAAAAGAAACTTTGTGTTCCCAAAAAGCTAGGTGAAGGACAGCTTTCACACACACTTATCTCTCAGAACTGAGCAAGTGGAGAGACGTTCGTTCATCTAGCACCAAGGGAACGGGTTGCAGGAGACACTTTTTCTCTGCTTTCTCAGTCTGTTTCCTAGTGCCGGTTTGAAGTTCCTGCAGTATTCACTGTAAAACCGAGTTGGAGCTTCTACCTCCAAATATATATGTATGGAATGGAGTTTGCAACTGAAAAGAAACTTTGTGTTCCCAAAAAGCTAGGTGAAGGACGGCTTTCACACACACTTATCTCTCAGAACTGAGCAAGTGGAGAGACGTTCGTTCATCTAGCACCAAGGGAACGGGTTGCAGGAGACACTTTTTCTCTGCTTTCTCAGTCTGTTTCCTAGTGCCGGTTTGAAGTTCCTGCAGTTTTCACTGTAAAACCGAGTTGGAGCTAGTACCTCCCCATATATAGGTATGGAATGGAGTTTGCAACTGAAAAGAAACTTTGTGTTCCCAACAAGCTAGGTGAAGGACGGCTTTCACACACACTTATCTCTCAGAACTGAGCAAGTGGAGAGACGTTCGTTCATCTAGCACCAAGGGAACGGGTTGCAGGAGACACTTTTTCTCTGCTTTCTCAGTCTGTTTCCTAGTGCCGGTTTGAAGTTCCTGCAGTTTTCACTGTAAAACCGAGTTGGAGCTTGTACCTCCCCATATATATGTATGGAATGGAGTTTGCAACTGAAAAGAAACTTTGTGTTCCCAACAAGCTAGGTGAAGGACGGCTTTCACACACACTTATCTCTCAGAACTGAGCAAGTGGAGAGACGTTCGTTCATCTAGCACCAAGGGAACGGGTTGCAGGAGACACTTTTTCTCTGCTTTCTCAGTCTGTTTCCTAGTGCCGGTTTGAAGTTCCTGCAGTTTTCACTGTAAAACCGAGTTGGAGCTTGTACCTCCCCATATATATGTATGGAATGGGGTTTGCAACTGAAAAGAAACTTTGTGTTCCCAACAAGCTAGGTGAAGGACGGCTTTCACACACACTTATCTCTCAGAACTGAGCAAGTGGAGAGACGTTCGTTCATCTAGCACCAAGGGAACGGGTTGCAGGAGGCACTTTTTCTCTGCTTTCTCAGACTGTTTCCTAGTGCCGGTGTGAAGTTCCTGCAGTTTTCACTGTAAAACCGAGTTGGAGCTTCTACCTCCAAATATATATGTATGGAATGGAGTTTGCAACTGAAAAGAAACTTTGTGTTCCCAACAAGCTAGGTGAAGGACGGCTTTCACACACACTTATCTCTCAGAACTGAGCAAGTGGAGAGACGTTCGTTCATCTAGCACCAAGGGAACGGGTTGCAGGAGGCACTTTTTCTCTGCTTTCTCAGACTGTTTCCTAGTGCCGGTTTGAAGTTCCTGCAGTTTTCACTGTAAAACCGAGTTGGAGCTTCTACCTCCAAATATATATGTATGGAATGGAGTTTGCAACTGAAAAGAAACTTTGTGTTCCCAACAAGCTAGGTGAAGGACGGCTTTCACACACACTTATCTCTCAGAACTGAGCAAGTGGAGAGACGTTCGTTCATCTAGCACCAAGGGAACGGGTTGCAGGAGACACTTTTTCTCTGCTTTCTCAGTCTGTTTCCTAGTGCCGGTTTGAAGTTCCTGCAGTTTTCACTGTAAAACCGAGTTGGAGCTTGTACCTCCCCATATATATGTATGGAATGGGGTTTGCAACTGAAAAGAAACTTTGTGTTCCCAACAAGCTAGGTGAAGGACGGCTTTCACACACACTTATCTCTCAGAACTGAGCAAGTGGAGAGACGTTCGTTCATCTAGCACCAAGGGAACGGGTTGCAGGAGACACTTTTTCTCTGCTTTCTCAGTCTGTTTCCTAGTGCCGGTTTGAAGTTCCTGCAGTTTTCACTGTAAAACCGAGTTGGAGCTTGTACCTCCCCATATATATGTATGGAATGGAGTTTGCAACTGAAAAGAAACTTTGTGTTCCCAACAAGCTAGGTGAAGGACGGCTTTCCCACACACTTATCTCTCAGAACTGAGCAAGTGGAGAGACGTTCGTTCTTCTAGCACCAAGGGAACGGGTTGCAGGAGACACTTTTTCTCTGCTTTCTCAGTCTGTTTCCTAGTGCCGGTTTGAAGTTCCTGCAGTTTTCACTGTAAAACCGAGTTGAAGCTTGTACCTCCCCATATATATGTATGGAATGGAGTTTGCAACTGAAAAGAAACTTTGTGTTCCCAACAAGCTAGGTGAAGGACGGCTTTCACACACACTTATCTCTCAGAACTGAGCAAGTGGAGAGACGTTCGTTCATCTAGCACCAAGGGAACGGGTTGCAGGAGGCACTTTTTCTCTGCTTTCTCAGACTGTTTCCTAGTGCCGGTGTGATGTTCCTGCAGTTTTCACTGTAAAACCGAGTTGGAGCTTCTACCTCCAAATATATATGTATGGAATGGAGTTTGCAACTGAAAAGAAACTTTGTGTTCCCAACAAGCTAGGTCAAGGACGGCTTTCACACACACTTATCTCTCAGAACTGAGCAAGTGGAGAGACGTTCGTTCATCTAGCACCAAGGGAACGGGTTGCAGGAGGCACTTTTTCTCTGCTTTCTCAGACTGTTTCCTAGTGCCGGTTTGAAGTTCCTGCAGTTTTCACTGTAAAACCGAGTTGGAGCTTCTACCTCCAAATATATATGTATGGAATGGAGTTTGCAACTGAAAAGAAACTTTGTGTTCCCAACAAGCTAGGTGAAGGACGGCTTTCACACACACTTATCTCTCAGAACTGAGCAAGTGTAGAGACGTTCGTTCATCTAGCACCAAGGGAACGGGTTGCAGGAGACACTTTTTCTCTGCTTTCTCAGTCTGTTTCCTAGTGCCGGTTTGAAGTTCCTGCAGTTTTCACTGTCAAACCGAGTTGGAGCTAGTACCTCCCCATATATATGTATGGAATGGAGTTTGCAACTGAAAAGAAACTTTGTGTTCCCAACAAGCTAGGTGAAGGACGGCTTTCACAAACACTTATCTCTCAGAACTGAGCAAGTGGAGAGACTTTCGTTCATCTAGCACCAAGGGAACGGGTTGCAGGAGACACTTTTTCTCTGCTTTCTCAGTCTGTTTCCTAGTGCCGGTTTGAAGTTCCTGCAGTATTCACTGTAAAACCGAGTTGGAGCTAGTACCTCCCCATATATATGTATGGAATGGAGTTTGCAACTGAAAAGAAACTTTGTGTTCCCAACAAGCTAGGTGAAGGACGGCTTTCACACACACTTATCTCTCAGCACTGAGCAAGTGGAGAGACGTTCGTTCATCTAGCACCAAGGGAACGGGTTGCAGGAGACACTTTTTCTCTGCTTTCTCAGTCTGTTTCCTAGTGCCGGTTTGAAGTTCCTGCAGTTTTCACTGTAAAACCGAGTTGGAGCTTGTACCTCCCCATATATATGTATGGAATGGAGTTTGCAACTGAAAAGAAACTTTGTGTTCCCAAAAAGCTAGGTGAAGGACAGCTTTCACACACACTTATCTCTCAGAACTGAGCAAGTGGAGAGACGTTCGTTCATCTAGCACCAAGGGAACGGGTTGCAGGAGACACTTTTTCTCTGCTTTCTCAGTCTGTTTCCTAGTGCCGGTTTGAAGTTCCTGCAGTATTCACTGTAAAACCGAGTTGGAGCTTCTACCTCCAAATATATATGTATGGAATGGAGTTTGCAACTGAAAAGAAACTTTGTGTTCCCAAAAAGCTAGGTGAAGGACGGCTTTCACACACACTTATCTCTCAGAACTGAGCAAGTGGAGAGACGTTCGTTCATCTAGCACCAAGGGAACGGGTTGCAGGAGACACTTTTTCTCTGCTTTCTCAGTCTGTTTCCTAGTGCCGGTTTGAAGTTCCTGCAGTTTTCACTGTAAAACCGAGTTGGAGCTAGTACCTCCCCATATATAGGTATGGAATGGAGTTTGCAACTGAAAAGAAACTTTGTGTTCCCAACAAGCTAGGTGAAGGACGGCTTTCACACACACTTATCTCTCAGAACTGAGCAAGTGGAGAGACGTTCGTTCATCTAGCACCAAGGGAACGGGTTGCAGGAGACACTTTTTCTCTGCTTTCTCAGTCTGTTTCCTAGTGCCGGTTTGAAGTTCCTGCAGTTTTCACTGTAAAACCGAGTTGGAGCTTGTACCTCCCCATATATATGTATGGAATGGAGTTTGCAACTGAAAAGAAACTTTGTGTTCCCAACAAGCTAGGTGAAGGACGGCTTTCACACACACTTATCTCTCAGAACTGAGCAAGTGGAGAGACGTTCGTTCATCTAGCACCAAGGGAACGGGTTGCAGGAGACACTTTTTCTCTGCTTTCTCAGTCTGTTTCCTAGTGCCGGTTTGAAGTTCCTGCAGTTTTCACTGTAAAACCGAGTTGGAGCTTGTACCTCCCCATATATATGTATGGAATGGGGTTTGCAACTGAAAAGAAACTTTGTGTTCCCAACAAGCTAGGTGAAGGACGGCTTTCACACACACTTATCTCTCAGAACTGAGCAAGTGGAGAGACGTTCGTTCATCTAGCACCAAGGGAACGGGTTGCAGGAGACACTTTTTCTCTGCTTTCTCAGTCTGTTTCCTAGTGCCGGTTTGAAGTTCCTGCAGTTTTCACAGTAAAACCGAGTTGGAGCTTGTACCTCCCCATATATATGTATGGAATGGAGTTTGCAACTGAAAAGAAACTTTGTGTTCCCAACAAGCTAGGTGAAGGACGGCTTTCACACACACTTATCTCTCAGAACTGAGCAAGTGGAGAGACGTTCGTTCTTCTAGCACCAAGGGAACGGGTTGCAGGAGACACTTTTTCTCTGCTTTCTCAGTCTGTTTCCTAGTGCCGGTTTGAAGTTCCTGCAGTTTTCACTGTAAAACCGAGTTGAAGCTTGTACCTCCCCATATATATGTATGGAATGGAGTTTGCAACTGAAAAGAAACTTTGTGTTCCCAACAAGCTAGGTGAAGGACGGCTTTCACACACACTTATCTCTCAGAACTGAGCAAGTGGAGAGACGTTCTTTCATCTAGCACCAAGGGAACGGGTTGCAGGAGGCACTTTTTCTCTGCTTTCTCAGACTGTTTCCTAGTGCCGGTGTGAAGTTCCTGCAGTTTTCACTGTAAAACCGAGTTGGAGCTTCTACCTCCAAATATATATGTATGGAATGGAGTTTGCAACTGAAAAGAAACTTTGTGTTCCCAACAAGCTAGGTGAAGGACGGCTTTCACACACACTTATCTCTCAGAACTGAGCAAGTGGAGAGACTTTCGTTCATCTAGCACCAAGGGAACGGGTTGCAGGAGACACTTTTTCTCTGCTTTCTCAGTCTGTTTCCTAGTGCCGGTTTGAAGTTCCTGCAGTTTTCACTGTAAAACCTAGTTGGACTTAGTACCTCCCCATATATATGTATGGAATGGAGTTTGCAACTGAAAAGAAACTTTGTGTTCCCAACAAGCTAGGTGAAGGACGGCTTTCACACACACTTATCTCTCAGAACTGAGCAAGTGGAGAGACGTTCGTTCATCTAGCACCAAGGGAACGGGTTGCAGGAGACACTTTTTCTCTGCTTTCTCAGTCTGTTTCCTAGTGCCGGTTTGAAGTTCCTGCAGTTTTCACTGTAAAACCGAGTTGGAGCTTGTACCTCCCCATATATATGTATGGAATGGAGTTTGCAACTGAAAAGAAACTTTGTTTTCCCAACAAGCTAGGTGAAGGACGGCTTTCACACACACTTTTCTCTCAGAACTGAGCAAGTGGAGAGACGTTCGTTCATCTAGCACCAAGGGAACGGGTTGCAGGAGACACTTTTTCTCTGCTTTCTCAGTCTGTTTCCTAGTGCCGGTTTGAAGTTCCTGCAGTTTTCACTGTAAAACCGAGTTGGAGCTTGTACCTCCCCATATATATGTTTGGAATGGAGTTTGTAACTGAAAAGAAACTTTGTGTTTCCAACAAGCTAGGTGAAGGACGGCTTTCACACACACTTATCTCTCAGAACTGAGCAAGTGGAGAGACGTTCGTTCATCTAGCACCAAGGGAACGGGTTGCAGGAGACACTTTTTCTCTGCTTTCTCAGTATGTTTCCTAGTGCCGGTTTGAAGTTCCTGCAGTTTTCACTGTAAAACCGAGTTGGAGTTTGTACCTCCCCATATATATGTATGGAATGGAGTTTGCAACTGAAAAGAAACTTTGTGTTCCCAACAAGCTAGGTGAAGGACGGCTTTCACACTCAATTATCTCTCAGAACTGAGCAAGTGGAGAGACGTTCGTTCTTCTAGCACCAAGGGAACGGGTTGCAGGAGACACTTTTTCTCTGCTTTCTCACTCTGTTTCCTAGTGCCGGTTTGAAGTTCCTGCAGTTTTCACTGTAAAACCGAGTTGAAGCTTGTACCTCCCCATATATATGTATGGAATGGAGTTTGCAACTGAAAAGAAACTTTGTGTTCCCAACAAGCTAGGTGAAGGATGGCTTTCACACACACTTATCTCTCAGAACTGAGCAAGTGGAGAGACGTTCGTTCATCTAGCACCAAGGGAACGGGTTGCAGGAGGCACTATTCTCTGCTTTCTCAGACTGTTTCCTAGTGCCGGTTTGAAGTTCCTGCAGTTTTCACTGTAAAACCGAGTTGGAGCTTCTACCTCCAAATATATATGTATGGAATGGAGTTTGCAACTGAAAAGAAACTTTGTGTTCCCAAAAAGCTAGGTGAAGGACGGCTTTCACACACACTTATCTCTCAGAACTGAGCAAGTGGAGAGACTTTCGTTCATCTAGCACCAAGGGAACGGGTTGCAGGAGACACTTTTTCTCTGCTTTCTCAGTCTGTTTCCTGGTGCCGGTTTGAAGTTCCTGCAGTTTTCACTGTAAAACCGAGTTGGAGCTAGTACCTCCCCATATATATGTATGGAATGGAGTTTGCAACTGAAAAGAAACTTTGTGTTCCCAACAAGCTAGGTGAAGGACGGCTTTCACACACACTAACGCAGCGCTCGACTGT